>NC_055959.1:39204178-39279178 GCF_018492685.1 Alosa sapidissima | reverse complement strand
TGAGTGGGTGACCCGTGACAATCAGATATGTGTGTGTGTGGATCTGTGTGTGTGTGTGTGTGTGTGTGGATCTGTGTGTGTGTGTGTGTGTGTGTAGGCATGTAACGGTATGAAATTTTAACCTCACGGTTATAGTAGGGATGTCCTGATCCGATATTTGGATTGGATCGGCCGCCGATATTAGCAAAAAATGTGGGATCGGCCTGCACGGGAAAATCCCGATCCGGTCTCCCGATCCAGTTTGTTTTCAAAACTCCGGTCCGTGTTTTCCAGCGCACCGATGTAGGTAATTCATTCCAGTTTTTTTCAGCTTTTCCCCCCCAAATCCGGTCCGCGTTTTTCAGCACACCTAGCGACCTGTCCAGCATCCCACTTGTCTGTGCATGTCCCACTAAGAATTTAAAGTTATCGAGCAAACATTTCATGTCAGAGTTGAATTAATATAGCCTAATGTTAACCGCGACCGCCCGCGAGACCCTCTTACTATTAAGGCTCTTATGCATGTTGCTGCTGACAGCTTTGCCTGTCTAACGAATGTAATCTTTGCGATTTAAGATTGTTTGTGTAATGTATAGGCACAGCACGCACTTTAATTTCCCTATTTTTACAATCGGCTAGCCTAACAAACGCATTTCATTTCAAAAAGCAACCTGGTCAATCGCTAACAACTAAGTGCACCTAGGCCTACAACTCTACACATCCAAAAGGGCAGAAGCTTCCAGTAGGCAATCATAACTTTTTTTACCGTTTAGTCTGTGCATCGGCGCAGCCTACGACGATGTGAATTAGTGACAGCTGTTGTCGCGGTAAACTTAAGATCCTGTCTCTAAATAGTGTAGATAGGCCTACTTGCTATGTTGCTTGATTTTCTGTAATAAATGCAGCCTGTAGCCTAGCTTACTTCAGCAAACACAGACCAGTTGTGGCATCAGTTTCGCTTTTAAAACGCAACAGTGAGAGGCTTTTTAGCGCAGTCTCACTTATCATTGATGAGCACAGGAGCAGGCTGACACCTGAGCATGTTGAAATGATCACCTTTGAGAAGAAGAATCTCCCCATCATGCTCAGACTGCAGCCAGGGCAAACAGTAGAAATTGAAGGGAGTATGGAGATGGAGCAGTAAAGTGTGGAGGAGATAGCAATACTGTAGAAGGCGTGACAGTTATTTGGGTTGTTATAGCCAATTCAGAGTGTGTGTGTGGTAATTTGACTATTTTCTACTCAGGTTTTGTGTGTGTTGCTTTTATAATTTTATATTGTTTACACTGATGGCTTTTTTAAGCCTTGGTTTACACTCTTGAGCAGAGCACTGATGCCAATTCAGTTTGTGTGGTTAATTGACTATTTGTTTTCTACTCAGCTTTTCTGTGTTTTGCTTTTTTTTTTATACAGTTTACAATATTGTTTGCACTGATGGCTTTTTAAGCCTTGGTTTACACTCTTGTTGTTCAAGAGCAGAGCACTGATGCCAATTCAGTTTGTGTGGTTAATTGACTATTTATTATTTTGTGTTTATTTAAACCTGTTAAGAATAAACAGGTCAGCTTCTCATTACCAACCACTGTGGATTATTCAAACTAACCTAATTAAGTTGGCTAGTTGTTCTTAAGAGTAAAACCCTTTTCAACATGAGTATAACAACAAAATAAGTACATATCTTTAATCTTTAATACATGCTTGGATCGGCCGGTATCGGTAGATGCTAAAAGCTACAATATCGGTATCGGATCGGAAGTGCAAAAAGCTGGATCGGGACATCCCTAGGTTATAGTGACTAAAATAATCACGGTTTTTGGTATTATTACGGTATTTTGAAAAGTGTGTTCAATATGTTCAGAAAGCACTGATAGGCCACAAGCTGAAATAGTTTCCACAAGTTTTACAGTGTTTACTATGTTACAAAAATCTTATCAAAAGTTAACCAGGGACGCTGGAACTCATTTTCATCTGGGGGTGCTCATAGTTGTTACTGAGTAGATGTGATTCCTTTGTTCTGGTGCATTTTAAGGTGGCCTATTGCTACTGGAGAAGGACATATTTTCATTCACATTCATAGGCCTACATTCTGACTGGCGAAACAAACTTAGTGGCTACATGATGCACTGTATGTATTGCGGTGAAAATGTTCCGCCTTTGAAAAGCAGGTGTAGCCTAATCCGAATCTCAGTTAAATCCATCCATCCATATCAGAATCAGTAGGGTACCAGTTTTGTTTCATTGTACCAGGCCTACTGTATGTCAAAAGCAGGCTCGGATGAAGCTGAGAAGGATTAAACACACGGTTTCCACACTGTGGTAATCAACCATGATAATTATGATGTTTGAAATGAAAACGGTAATTATTATCGTCAACATTTTTATTGCGGTTTACCATTATACCGGTAATCGTTACATCCCTATGTGTGTGTGGATCTGTATCTGTTTATGTGTGTGTGCGTGCGCACATGCGTTTCTTACAGTTTCTTTCAGGGTGTCCAGCTGCTCACAGCGCCCGCGACATCCCATAACTCCCTGGAGGTCGTCTCTGATGCGGCCCAGCTCCGCCTCCAACCGCCCCACTTGCTGCAGCAAAGCATCATGCTCCTCCTGGCCCACCCCCACACTGAGGAAGAGAAACCAGTGAGAAACTAGTGAGAAACCAGTGAGAAACTAGTGAGAAAACGAGGGAAAAAAACAGTGAGAAACAAGTGAGAAAACAGTGAGAAACGAGTGAGAAAACAGTGAGAAACGAGAGAGAAACGAGTGAGAAAACGAGTGAGGTTGAGGGAGACAGAAGGAGGGTCAAATAGTAAAGTACTGGACATGTACTTCAGTCTAGATATATTCTATTGAGTGGGTGGGTGAGGAAGTGAAAGCTTATTGGTTGAGGCCGATGTAAGGTGAGTGAGAGAGACCTGATTGGTTGAGGCTGATGTGAGGAGGGAGTAAGTGAAAACTGATTGGTTGAGGCTGATGTGAGGGGTGAGTTTGCAAAAGCTGATTGGTTGAGGCTGATGTGAGGGGTGAGTTTGCGAAAGCTGATTGGTTGAGGCTGATGTGAGGGGTGAGTTTGTGAAAGCTGATTGGTTGAGGCTGATGTGAGGGGTGAGTTTGTGAAAGCTGATTGGTTGAGGCTGATGTGAGGGGTGAGTTTGCGAAAGCTGATTGGTTGAGGCTGATGTGAGGGGTGAGTTTGTGAAAGCTGATTGGTTGAGGCTGATGTGAGGGGTGAGTTTGCGAAAGCTGATTGGTTGAGGCTGATGTGAGGGGTGAGTTTGCGAAAGCTGATTGGTTGAGGCTGATGTGAGGGGTGAGTTTGTGAAAGCTGATTGGTTGAGGGATCCCACCTGACTGGAGGAGGAGGGACGGCTGCTTCAGCTTCCTGATCCTTCTGCCCATGCTGCACCTCCTGCAGGACCAAACACACAAGGACGTCACAGTTATATGTATACCCACACACACACACACACACACAAACACACACACACACCCACACACACACACACACACACACACACACACACACACAAACACACACACAAACACACACACACACACACACACACACACACACACAGATAGACACACATACACACAGACAGACAGACACACATACACACAGGAACCCTGTTAACACACACACACACACACAGGAACCCTGTTAGCCCTTACCGAGGATGACACATTTATTTACACACACTAACTCAGTTAGTCATATGACAGGCCACATGCATGCGCACACACACACACACACACTGACTGATGGACACATACAATGACACAAACACACACACACACACACAGACTAATGTACACATACACTGACACACACACACACACACACACAGACTGATGGACACATACACTGACACAAACACACACACACAGACTGATGGACACATACACTGACACACACACACAGACTGATGGACACATACACTGACACACACACACACACACACACAGACCTCAGTCTTGGCAGCCAGTGCCTGCAGCAGGATCTCCAGTTCAGCTAGGCGAGTCTTGTGAGCCTTCTGCTCCACCACATACTGCTCCTGAGACTGAGAGAGAGGGAGAGAGAGAGAGGGCGAGAGAGAGAGAGAGAGAGAGAGAGCGAGAGAGGAGAGAGAGGGGGGGGCATAAAATGTTAATTTGAGCTGTTACATCTCCTGGTTCCATTATTTGTATCTAAAGTCTTTCAGATGAGACTGTATTTCCCTGTCTCACACATACACACACAGCAGTCTCTCTCTCTCTCTCGCTCACACACACACACACACACACACACACACACACACACACACAAACACACTCTCTCTCTCTCTCTCACACACACACACAAACACTCTCTCTCTCTCACACACACACACAAAGTAAAGGCTCAAAACAACACAGCACACTTAACATACCCCACAAACCCCTCTTTCTCCCGTGTCCACCAATCCCATCCTCGTCCCCCCTCACCGCTACTCTCTGATTGGCCCGCTGCTCCAATCCCACCCTCACCTCTGCTCTCTGATTGGCCCGCTGCTCCAATCCCACCCTCTCCCCCCCCTCACCTCTGCTCTCTGATTGGCCTGCCGCTCCAGGTGGGCTCTGAGCGCGCTCAGCTTGTCCTCCAGCAGGCCGGACACCCAGAGGCCGAGCGTGTGGCGGTCAGTGGCCGTGCGCAGCTGCTCCTCCAGGCTCCGGTAGAGGCCCAGCGCCTCGCCATGCTGCTCCTCCTGCTGCCGCTCCCCCTGCTGGACACTCTGCCACAGTGCGGCCACGCGCCCCTCCAGCAGGGACAGGCGCTCGGCGTCCGCAGCCAGAGCCGCCAGCAAACGAGCCTCAGCCTCGGACTGCTGAGAGAGGGACACAGAGAGAGACAGAGAGAAAGAGAGGGAAGAGAGAGGGAGGGAGGGAGAGAGGGGAGAGAGGGAGAGAGGGAAGAGAGAGAGAGAGGGAGAGAGAGAGGGGAGAGAGAGAGAGGGAGGGAGGGAGAGAGGGGAGAGAGAGAGAGAGAGAGAGGGAGGGAGAGAGGAAGAGAGAGAGAGAGAGGGAGGGAGAGGGGGAGAGAGAGAGGGAGGGAGAGAGAGAGAGAGAGAGAGAGAGAGAGAGAGGGGAGAGAGGGAGGGAGGGAGAGAGAGAGGGAGGGAGAGAGAGGGAAAGACAGAGAGAGACAGAGAGAGAGAGAGAGAGAGAGAGAGAGAGAGAGGGAGGGAGAGAGGGAAGAGAGAGAGAGAGAGAGAGAGGGAGGGAGAGAGGAAGAGAGAGAGAGAATTGAATTGAATTTTCAAAAACTCTTTATTACAATCTTAAAAATACATCAAGATCAACTTGACACTATACTCAAAAAGTAAAAGTTAGGAAAGTTAAATAAAGTAATGTGCAATCTGTAGCTTATCATTCTCAACAATACACATCACGCTGTTGTAGCACCATTTTTCCTCAAAAACATCAAGAATTTTCATAGATTTATAAAAATGAAAATCAATCAACATACGACACCTTACAAGAATAGAAAACACCATTAGGATATCAACATCTACATCCTGCTCAACTTTCCTTTTACGACTAACATATATCGCCATCTTTGCTTGCCCAAGCAGAAAGTTTAGGAGCTGACACTTGAAGCGATGCTTTTGTACATATTTAAAACCAAAAATGAAAATCTCCGAAGAGAAACTTTCATCAAACTTAAAGAAAAGTGCCATCAAAACAGCAAAAAGAGGTCTGAGCCTCTGGCAGTGCATAAAGGCATGGAATACAGTCTCCCTTACAGAACAAAAAGGGCACCCCTGATCAACCATTGGATTTAAAACAGAAATAAAAGCATTCACTGCTATTGCACCATGCAGAATACGCCATTGTAGATCGCCAGCTTTTTTAGTTAATGGTGACTTGTACAACGCACGCCATTGTGGTTTGACATCATTTTCAACCTGCAACACTTCACGCCAGGGTGTATCCACCCTCTTGTCCAGAGACCTTTTATTTAGGGAGAGAACACACAGTTTGTACAATGATTTACTAGTTGCAGCTGTAGGACCCAGGAAAACTAAACTATCTGGGAGTAAGAAGCAACCAGTGCAACCTGTTAAATCTGGAAGTAGAGTAAGTCTGGGAAAGGGGTCATGGCAGTCAGGACTACACTCCCCCCCAAAATAATCTCCAAGCAATTGCATCTCCTCCCCAGTTAGGAGAGACCGCCATTTCCCAAGTAGCTGATCAACTATCCTAATGGACTTCACACCTAAGTGCTGAGCTAAAGTATGGCTATTACTGATATCAGGACCAGCAAACTCTACTAGATCCCCAAGGGTTGTAACTCCAGAGCTGATAAGCTTAGAAGTAGGTACCAGGGACAAGTCCTGACTCACATCAAGAACCGAACCATGAATCAGAGGCTCCTTTAACAACCAGAATAATGAGCTTGTCTGTCGTGGGCGTTGAATTATAAACAGAGACCAGACTTTGAACAGATTCTTATAAAATGCAGGAAGTAAATTAAAATTCATTCTATTTGGATTAAACCAGAACAAAGACCTATCTAAGCCCAACCCTTCAAAAAGTTGTAAAATACAACAGGCTGCAGCTTTCCAGCTTGAGTCCAGTGATCCTGTGAGAAGACGCTGTACAAACTGCAGACGGAAGGCAGCAGTTCGACTCTGTAGATGAATAAGTCCATGTCCACCATCCTCCTTAGGCAGATATAAAACACTCTGAGGTACCCAGTGTAGATTGTCCCAGAAAAAATCAACCAGGACTGACTGAATCTTCGGTAGCAGGTTTGAAGGAGGATCCACACAAGCCAGCCGATGCCAAAGAGAGGATGCAACCAGGTTGTTAATAATGAGAACACGCCCCCTGTACGAAGTAATACTGAAAAGAAATTTCCATTTCTCTAGACGACCTTTAACTTTTTCAATTACCCCATCAAAATTCTTTTGAATAAAAGCATCATCACCTAAGAAAACACCCAGGTATTTAAAACCACCCCTATTCCAAACTAAGCCATCAGGCAGACCAGGTTCGCCACTCACCCAACTCCCAACCAGCAAGGCTATGCTTTTTGACCAATTTACCTTTGCTGAAGAAACAACCTTAAATTCATTGCAAATTTTTAAAAGCGTGTCAACATCTCTCTGGCCATTAACAAGGACAGCCACATCGTCAGCATAAGCTGACAATTTAAAAACATCATCACAGTTAGGGATTTTCACTCCAACAATCTCCTTCCTCAACCTTACAAGGAAAGGTTCAATAGCCAGACTATACAGCATGCCCGACAAGGGACATCCTTGACGGACACCTCTGTATACCTTAAAAGGAGCGCACAAGTCACCATTAACCTTGAGAATACTTTCAATGTCACAATACAATGCTTTGATCATTCGAATAAAATTGGGGCTGAAACCAAAGGCTGACAAGGTATTCCACAAATAATTATGCTCAACCCTATCAAATGCCTTTTCTTGGTCAATTGAAACCACACCAAAATCCAGATTGAAGTATTTGCCAATATAGAAGACATCTCTGATGAAGGAAACATTGTTGTGAATCAATCTGCCTGGCACACAGTAGGTCTGGTCAGGGTGGATTACCTGCTCCAAAACCTCCCCAAGTCTATTTGCTAAAACTTTAGACAGCAGTTTGTATTCAGAGCAGAGGACTGACACCGGCCTCCAGGACCTTATATCTGTCAGGTCTCCCTTTTTTGGCAGTAAAGTGAGCACTGCTCTACGGCAGCTCAGTGGCAGCACCCCTCTGGTGATGCTGTCTCTCAGAACAGCAAGCACATCTGTGCCCAACTCTGGCCAAAAGGACTTATAAAAGTCTACTGGCAGGCCATCCACCCCAGGTGCTTTGCCACTCTCCATACTGTGGAGGGCTCTCTCCAGCTCCTCTAGGGTCAACACCCTTCCAAGGGCTGTGTTTGCCTCTTCAGATACCTTAGGTAGGTCACAAAGAAAAGCCTTGTCAGTCGCCTGATCTTGTGGATTTTCGCTGTTATAAAGCTCCTTATAAAAATGTACTGCTCTATTGCGTATTTCTGGAGAATTAGAAAGGATTCTCCCATCTTCAGACCTCAAAGCATGAATGAACTTCCTCTGTCCATTCTTTACCTCCAAGTTAAAAAAGAATTTTGATGGTACATCCATCAGCTCCACACTCTGGAAGCGGGACCTGACCAGAGCTCCCTGTGCCCTCAAACCTAAAAAGTCAGCCAATGTTTTCTTTTTTGAGTTAAGAATTTCAGTGGGTGCCTGATCACCCGTTTGTTCTGCCAGATTTTGAAGTTCGATTATTTCCTCCTCTATTTTTTTCATTGAGAGTGTTATGTTCCTTGTGACATTGGCTGTATACTCCTGGCAGAGTTGTTTTATTTGTACCTTGGCACAATCCCACCATTGCTGCAAAGACTTATAACAGGATTTCGTGGTTCTAAATTCCTTCCAGAAAAAAAGGAAGACTTCTCTAAAATGGCCATCAGCCAACAAATTGGTATTAAAGTGCCAGTAGGCACTTTTTGGTTTTACAAATTCTAGAAATAAAGAACAGAAAACCAAACTATGGTCAGAAAAGCCAACTGGAATTATTGAACATTTCCTGAATAGACTACGCTGATGTTTGAAACCATAAAACCTGTCAAGTCTTGCAAGAGACAAACAATTATTATATGAGTGTGCCCAAGTATATTGCTTCTGTTCACCATGAAAGTTCCTCCAAATATCACTAAGATCATTGGACTTCATAATCTCTACAAGCCGTCTACGAGAGGGCATGTGCGGCTCGACATGATTTCTGTCAAAATTTTGTGCAGTACAATTGAAATCTCCTCCAAGGATAAGAATATCCTCTGAACAGCAATTTTTTATAACATTTCCAACAGTATTTAAAAACAGCATTCTATCTGTTGCCAGTGTAGGAGCATAAATGCAAATAAACACAAAAAAACGATTTTCAAACTGGGCTCTGACCTTTAAAAGTCTTCCCTCTATAACTTCATCAACATCAAAAGTGATGGGAATAAAGGACTTAGAAAACAGAACTGCAACCCCACCACTAGTAGAAGTACCATGACTAAGTATGGACAGACCATCAAACTCCTGAGCCCAAGCAGCTGCATTAGACGCATCACTGTGCGTTTCTTGCATAAAGAGAACATCAAACTTATTCTGTCTGATTGTTTCAAACACAGAGAGCCTCTTAATTTTTTCTCTTGCGCCATTTACATTTAAAGAAGCAACACGAAATTCACCCATCATTATAAAGAAAAAATAAAAAAATAAATATAGACATATGCAATCAGCCATCCTAGGACACAAAGTGGAAATTGTTTTTAACATTTGTCATCGTTGGCATTCAGTAGAACATTGAGTTTTGTGAGAATCTTTTTTAGACGAAATCCTTCTTGATCAGTGATGCTACCATCACGCATAAATGCTCGTGATTTGTTCATAAACTGTTCAATGTCAGGAAAAAATTCGTCTACCCGGACCTTCCTAGAATGTTTTGTGTCCTTAAGGAATTTCTTTATATCCTCCACTCTATAATTGCGAGTGCGATAGCCGCTTAGTCGCAAGCTGCAGGTTACACTACAGTCAGAGAGATCACTTTCACTCTCATTATCAGTCAATTCTATATGAGCGCGTCCCCCTTTATTCTTTATAATGCGCTTTCTTTTTCCTTTATTCGACGGTGCTTTAAACACATTATTGTCCTCCTCCAACACGGAGGTTTCCATGTCTTCCATAGCGACGGAAACCTCCCCATTAATGACATCATCATTGCTCCCTTGACAGTTCTGAGAATCAGTGATAGTCTCCCCCAAAAGTGCGGAAAGATCCTCCCCATCAGCCGATCTAACATCGTGATTTTCCCCGTGCCCTTGGACTGAATTTAACGTTAAATCAGGAGTTTGGCTCTCCGGCCCACTAGCAGAGGCAGCAGCCTCCTCCTCATTATTTGCACCAAAGTTAACATTAGGTTCGTTGTTGGTCTCTTTAGACGTTCCCTCTGCCACATCACCCCTAGACTCATTGCTATTTTCACTGTTTCCACTATTATTCGTGTCATCCTTTTTATCAGGACACGCGCGCACGAGATGCCCCGATTGTCCACAACCAAAACATTTCATAATGCTAGTTGTTGCATAAATCACATAATTAAAGTTATCCACAGTCACATTAATTGTCAAGTCCAATTCATCATTGTTATTCTTAAGGATCATGTACACGAAACGCCTGAAGGACACTATATGTTTCAACAACGGAGATTTACTCGCAATCGGGATTTTTTTAATTGTTGAGACCACTTTGCCATAGCGCGACAGTGTTTGTCCTAGAATCTCATCAGAAATGAATGGGGGGACATTAGACAAAATGACTTTCTTGGAAGGCGTAGAAAGAGGGGCAACAGAGGTAAAAACGCCATCTATCACCACGCCATTCTCCGTCAGCTGATTGGCAAACTCAATTGATTTTAAGAAAAGCACAATCGCGTTGTTCATGCGAGATGCTGATACGATATTCTCATGACCAACAATTTCTCCGGCAGCCAAACTACAATCCTCAACACTGGCTGCCGATGCTATTTTAACAGCATGACGCCGAGTTAGTTGACCAAAAATCTCTGCCATGATTCCAGCACAAGACTGGAGGCAGTCGCTTTAGGGGAAAACCCCCTGTTTATTGCCAGAAAACTAAACCAAGCAAAAACCTTTAGTACTCCAGCAGAAAGTAATAGATAGAAAGAAAGAAAATAGAAGTAAAGTGAGAAATAGAGATTTAAACAGAACACTCGTTCGCGGTACAGCGACCGAAACACCATCCACTCACCACTGACTCCGCCCACTCACACCAACCATGCGCAGAGAGAGAGAGAGAGAGGGAGAGAGAGAGGGAGGGAGAGAGGGAGAGGGAGGGAGAAAGAGGGAGAGAGAGAGAGGGAGTTAGATAGATGTAATATTGTATATGGTAATATTCAGTGAGAATAAGAGGGAGGAAGAGATATAAGTGAAATGGGCCGAGTCAGCTGGAGCACAAGTGCATGGTCATATTCTTCCACCCTGACTGAGTTGAAATAGCAGATAGTAGAGCCTGCTACTATAACAGTCATCCCTTATAAGCATTGTGCATGTATGTGTGTGTGTGTGTCTGTGTGTGTGTGTGTGATATGTGTTGTGTGTGTGTGTGATATGTGTGTGATATGTGTGTGTGAGTGTATGTGTGTGATATGTGATGTATGTAAGTAAGTATATATACTTTTTTGATCCCGTGAGGGAAATTTGGTCTCTGCATTTAACCCAATCAGTGAATTAGTGAAACACAAACAGCACACAGTGAACACACACTAATCCCGACGCAGTGAGCTGCCTGCTACAATGGCGGCTCTCGGGGAGCAGTGAGGGGTTAGGTGCCTTGCTCAAAGGCACTTCAGCCGCAGCCCACTGGTCGGGGCTCGAACCGGCAACCCTCCGGTTACAAGTCCAGAGTGCTAACCAGTGGGCCACGGCTGCCCCACAGCATGTGTGTGTGTGTGTGCGTGCGTGTGTGTGTGTGATATGTGATGTGTGTGCGTTTGTGCGTGCGTGCGTGCGTGAGTGTGTGTGATATGTGATGTTTGTGCGTGCGTGCGTGTGTGTGTGTGTGTGTGTGTGTAGGGTTCCTACCTGTTGGACGGAGGGTGTAGCGGGTGTGGGGCTGGAGATGGGGGGTAGTGGGGGGGCCTGCTCCATGGGGGCGTCCGCGGCGGGGAACAGTGAGGAGGAGGGCAGCAGGGAGTAGAGAGACTCCGAGCTCCACTCCGTCAGGTTGACCACAGGCAGCAGGCCCAACAGGCTGGACGGACCCAGGTACCACAGACCTGCACAGAGAGAGAGAGAGAGAGAGAGAGAGAGAGAGAGAGAGAGAGAGAGAGAGAGAGAGAGAGAGAGAGAGAATTGCATTTTTAAAAACTCTTTATTACAATCTTAAAAATACATCAAGATCAACTTGACACTGTACTCAAAAAGTAAAAGTTAGGAAAGTTAATTTAAGTAATGTGCAATCTGTAGCTTGTCATTCTCAACAACACACATCACGCTGTTGTAGCACCATTTTTCCTCAAAAACATCAAGAATCTTCATAGATTTATAAAAATGAAAATCAATCAACATACGACACCTTACAATAATAGAAAACACCATTAGAATATCAACATCTACATCCTGCTCAACTTTCCTTTTACGACTAACATATATCGCCATCTTTGCTTGCCCTTGCAGAAAGTTTAGGAGCTGACACTTGAAGTGATGCTTTTGTACATATTTAAAACCAAAAATGAAAATCTCCGAAGAGAAACTTTCATCAAACTTAAAGTGTGCATAAGTGGCATGGCAGTGCATAAAGGCATGGAATACAGTCTCCCTTACAGAACAAAAAGGGCACCCCTGATCAACCATTGGATTTAAAACAGAAATCAAAGCATTCACTGCTATTGCACCATGCAGAATACGCCATTGTAGATCGCCAGCATTTTAGTTAATGGTGACTTGTACAACGCTCGCCATTGTGGTTTCACATCATTTTCAACCTGCAGAACTTCACGCCAGAGTGTATCCACCCTCTTGTCCAGAGACCTTTTATTTAGGGAGAGAACACACAGTTTATACAATGATTTACTAGTTACAGCTACAGTTACAGAACCCAGGAAAACTAAACTATCTTGGCGTAAGTAGCAACCAGTGCAACCTGTTAAATCTGGAAGTAGAGTAAGGGCTAGTCCACACGCACGAAACCGATCTTTTTTTCCTCCGTCTTCCCTGAAACCGCATCAAGAATATTTGCGTCCAAACGGATCCATCTCAACACGACTCAACACGTTACTTCATACCCCAGGCCTATAGGTGGCACTGTTTCTTTACAGAAATTGACCAAAGTTTGTGCTTTACAAACAGACAGAATAAGCTATGACAAAATGGCTAGTGCAAGGAAACCAGAATTGTTTGTGTGGACTGATGGTGAACTGTCAACTGTAGTCAACTGTAAAACTAAAGCAACTTTATTTTACGGTTTGTGAAGGGTGCAGTCCTGTCCTTTATTTGGCTAACGCAGGTAGGCCTACTAATCACCTTTACTTTCTTTGGTTGTAGGATAGTCCGTGATTCACATTAGTTTTGGCTATCACCGCAATTAGGCTACTAAACGCAAGGCTTACCCAAGTTCTAGGCTATTCTGTCACCACATTTATAATATTGCTATAAAACCTTTGTTAGTAACAATACGTTTGCCTGCATCAAATCAAATCGCGCATTTGCATTCAGTGTGCAACCAGCTTAACGTGAGTTCTAAGCGTCTTTGTATGCTTATATCTGATTTCACTCGACTGTGAATGCATGTATATATGTTGTAAGACATAAAAAATAAATGAATGACACTGGCACTACACACAAATTAATGTAGCCTAAACTTACACCGCACTTTCCTAATAACTTAAGTTCTCTCGCGTCACTGACAGTAGCTAGAATGCATTAAAAAACACCGGGTCCACAGTCCACCAAGTCATAAGCTATCGGCGCTGCGCAGCACCAGTTTATCTTACGGATTGTAATCGTAGGTAATGTCATGTATGAAAACTAGTATTGTTAGGCAATACTATAAGTGCAAGTCCAGGGCAGCTGAGGTGTGGCGATGACATCATCGATATGCAAGCAGGATGTGCGGTTTCGCTGTCTAAATGAATTCAAACGGGCTACGGTTTCAGATTTCTCCACTCTGGGACCAGGTTTCAGAAAACTGCGGTTTCGGGCAGTGCGTTTACAGGATTCGTTTGGACGCTCGGCCAAGACGAAGCAAAACCTCTGCGTTTAACCTAAAAAGCGTCTCCGTGTGGACGGGCCCTTAGTCTGGGAAAGGGGTCATGGCAGTCAGGACTACACTCCCCCCCCAAAATAATCTCCAAGCAATTGCATCTCCTCCACAGTTAGGAGAGACCGCCATTTCCCAAGTAGCTGATCAACTATCCTAATGGACTTCACACCTAAGTGTTGAGCTAAAGTATGGCTATTACTGAAATCAGGACCAGCAAACACTACTAGATCCCCAAGGGTTATAACTCCAGAGCTGATAGGCTTAGAAGTAGGTACCAGGGACAAATCCTGACTCACATCAAGAACAGAACCATGAATCAGAGGGTCCTTCAACAACCAGAATAATGAGCTTGTCTGTCGTGGGCGTTGTATTATAAAAAGAGACCAGACTTTAAACAGATTCTTATAAAATGCAGGAAGCTAATTAAGATTCATTCTATTTGGATTAAACCAGAAGAAAGACCTATCTAAGCCCAACTCTTCAAAAAGTTGTAAAATACAACAGGCTGCAGCTTTCCAGCTTGAGTCCAGTGATCCTGTGAGAAGACGCTGCACAAACTGCAGACGGAAGGCAGCAGTTCGACTCTGTAGATGAATCAGTCCATGTCCACCATCCTCCTTAGGCATTTATAAAACACTCTGAGGTACCCAGTGTAGATTATCCCAGAAAAAATCAACCAGGACTGACTGAATCTTCGGTAGCATGTTTGAAGGAGGGTCCACACAAGCCAGCCGATGCCAAAGAGAGGATGCAACCAGGTTGTTAATAATAAGAACACGCCCCCTGTATGAAGTAATACTGAAAAGAAATGTCCATTTCTCTAGACGACCTTTAACTTTTTCAATTACCCCCTCAAAATTCTTTTGAATAAAAACATCACCACCTAAGAAAGCACCCAGGTATTTAAACCTGTGGCGGAGCTAAGCGGAACGAAATTCATCTGGCGAGGGTCAGGTTAATTTAAACCCACCCCTATTCCAAACTAAGCCATCAGGCAGACCAGGTTCGCCAATCACCCAACTCCCAACCAGCAAGGCTATGCTTTTTGACCAATTTACCTTTGCTGAAGAAACAACCTTAAATTCATTGCAAATTTTTAAAAGTGTGTCAACATCTCTCTGGCCATTAACAAGGACAGCCACATCATCAGCATAAGCTGCCAATTTAAAAACATCATCACAGTTAGGCATTTTCACTCCAACAATCTCCTTCCTCAACCTTACAAGGAAAGGTTCAATAGCCAGACTATACAGCATGCCCGACAAAGGACATCTCTTCGAATAAAATTGGGGCTGAAACCAAAGGCTGACAAAGTATTCCACAAATAATTATGCTCAACCTTATCAAATGCCTTTTCTTGGTCAATTGAAACCACACCAAAATCCAGATTGAACTATTTGCTAATATAAAAAACATCTCTAATGAAGGAAACATTGTTATGAATCAATCTGCCTGGCACACAGTAGGTCTGGTCAGGGTGGATTACCTGCTCCAAAACCTCCCCAAGTCTATTTGCTAAAACTTTAGACAGCAGTTTGTATTCAGAGCAGAGGACTGACACCGGCCTCCAGGACCTTATATCTGTCAGGTCTCCCTTTTTTGGCAATAAAGTGAGCACTGCTCTACGGCAGCTCAGTGGCAGCACCCCTCTGGTGATGCTGTCTCTCAGAACAGCAAGCACATCTGTGCCCAACTCTGGCCAAAAGGACTTATAAAAGTCTACTGGCAGGCCATCCACCCCAGGCGCTTTGCCACTCTCCATACTGTGGAGGGCTCTCTCCAGCTCCTCTAGGGTCAACACCCTTCCAAGGGCTGTTTGCCTCTTCAGATACCTTAGGTAGGTCACAAAGAAAAGCCTCGTCAGTCGCCTGATCACTAAGATCATTGGACTTCATAATCTCTACAAGCCGTCTACGAGAGGGCATGTGCGGCTCAACATGATTTCTGTCAATATTTTGTGCAGTACAATTGAAATCTCCTCCAAGGATAAGAATATCCTCTAAACAGCAATTTTTTATAACATTTCCAATAGTATTTAAAAACAGCATTCTGTCTGTTGCCAGTGTAGGAGCATAAATGCAAATAAACACAAACTGGGCTCTGACCTTTAAAAGTCTTCCCTCTATAACTTCTTCAACATCAAAAGTGATGGGAATAAAGGACTTAGAAAACAGAACTGCAACCCCACCACTATTAGAAGTACCATGACTAAGTATGGACAGACCATCAAACTCCTGAGCCCAAGCAGCTGCATTAGACGCATCACTGTGCGTTTCTTGCATAAAGAGAACATCAAACTTATTCTGTCTGATTGTTTCAAAAACAGAGAGCCTCTTAATTTTTTCTCTTGCGCCATTTACATTTAAAGAAGCAACACGAAATTCACCCATCATTATAAAGAAAAAATAAAAGACTAAATATGGACCTATGCAATCAGCCATCCTAGGACACAAGTGGAAAGGGTTTTTAACATTTGTCATCTTTGGCATTCAGTAGAACATTGAGTTTTGTGAGAATCTTTTTTAGACGAAAATCCTCTTGATCAGTGATGCTACCATCACGCATAAATGCTCGTGATTTGCTCATAACCTGTTCAATGTCAGGAAAAAAAATTGTCTACCCGGACCTTCCTAGAATGTTTTGTATCCTTAAGGAATTTCTTTATATCCTCCACTCTATAATTCACTTTCACTCTCATTATCAGTCAATTCTATATGAGCGCGTCCCCCTTTGTTCTTTTTAACGCGCTTTCTTTTTCCTTTATTAGACACATTATCGTCCTCCTCCAACACGGAGGTTTCCATGTCTTCTATAGCGACGGAAACCTCCTCCCCATTAATGGCATCATCATTGCTCCCCTGACAGTTCTGAGAATCAGTGATAGTCTCCCCCAAAAGTGTGGAAAGATCCTCCCCATCAGCCGATCTAACATCGTGATTTTCCCCGTGCACTTGGAATGAATTTAAAGTTATATCAGGAGTTTGGCTCTCCGGCCCACTAGCAGAGGCAGCAGCCTCCTCCTCATTAGTTGCACCAATGTTAACATTAGGTTCGTTGGTCTCTTTAGACGCTCCCTCTGCCACATCACCCCTAGACTCATTGCTATTTTCACTTTTTCCACTATTATTCGTGTCATCCTTTTTATCAGGACACGTGCGCACAAGATGCCCCGATTGTCCGCAACCAAAACATTTCATAACGCTAGTTGTTGCATAAATTAAAGTTATCCACAGTCACATTCATTGTCAAGTCCAATTCATCATTGTTATTCTTAAGGATCATGTACACGAGACGCCTGAAGGACACTATATGTTTCAACAACGGAGATTTACTCGCAATCGGAATTTTCTTAATTGTTGAGACCACTTTGCCATAGCGCGACAGTGTTTGTCCTAGAATCTCATCAGAAATGAATGGGGGGACATTAGACGAAATGACTTTCTTGGAAGGCGTAGAAAGAGGGGCAACAGAGGTAAAAACGCCATCTATCACCACGCCATTCTCCGTCAGCTGATTGGCAAACTCAATTGACTTTAAGAAAAGCACAATCGCGTTGTTCATGCGAGATGCTGATACGATATTCTCATGACCAACAATTTCTTCGGCAGCCAAACTACAATCCTCAACACTGGCTGCCGATGCTATTTTGAACAGCATGACGCCGAGTTAGTTGACCAAAAATCTCTGCCATGATTCCAGCACAAGACTGGAGGCAGTCG
The DNA here is from genome assembly GCF_018492685.1 of Alosa sapidissima. Taxonomy (NCBI): domain Eukaryota; kingdom Metazoa; phylum Chordata; class Actinopteri; order Clupeiformes; family Clupeidae; genus Alosa; species Alosa sapidissima. The sequence continues at coordinate 39,261,645 of NC_055959.1, read as the reverse complement.
CTTTAGGGGAAAAGCCCCTGTTTATTGTCAGCAAAGACAAAAGCAAAAATCTTTAGTACTCCAGCAGAAAGTAATAGATAGACAGAAAGGAAAAATAAATAAAGTCAGAAATAGAGATTTAAACAGAACACTCGTTCGCGGTACTGCGTCCAAACCACCATCCACTCACCACTGACTCCGCCCACTCACACCAACCATGCACACAGAGAGCACAGAGAGAGAGAGACAGAGAGAGAGAGAGAGAGGGGGAGAGAGAGAGGAAGAGGGAGGGTTGGATGTGGAAAGAGAGGAGATGAGCAAAAGAAGAATGACAACAAAGCATTAAAAAAGAGTTAAATGCACATTTTATTTGATTTATTTATGAAAAATATGCCATGCGTTCTGTTTTGAGTTTGTGTGTGTGTGTGTGTGTGTGGTTGGGATGATGTTCCTTTGTGTGTGGCATTTTACAGGCCAACACAAGAGCTTGCACTCGGCCCCAAGAGTGGAGGCAAAGTCATGCAGATAAGTAAGTGTGAAGTGTGTGAGAGAGAAAGAGAGAGAATGAAAGAAAGTGTGTGTGTGAGAGAGAGAGAGAGAGAGAAATAGAAAAAGAGAGAGAGAGAGAGAGAAATAGAAAAAGAGAGAGAGAGAGAGAGAGAGATACCACCTAGACTGAGAGAATGCTGTGGGACAGAATGAGAAGCCAGTTCATCTCCTCTGAGAACTGTAGACGTGTCACTCAGTCTGCCCAATCTGTGTGTATGTGTGTGTGTGTGTGTGTGTGTGTGTGTGTGTGTGCGCGTGTGTGTGTGTGTGTGTGTGCGTGTGTGTGTGTCAGCACTGAGAGAGTGAGCCCAATCAGATGTCAATCCCAGAAGAACATTATCACTCAGGATGCATGTGCTGGTTAGACGTGCTGGTTCTGCCTTTATACTTCTTTGGGGAGTAGAAGTGTGTGTGTGTGTGTGTGTGTGTGCGCGTGCGTGTGTGTGTGTGTGTGTGGGTGTGTGCTAACTAGGTTATGTTGGTCACACACAGACACTCACCCAGAAGTAGCAGGAAGGCCAGCAGAAACGGCAAGAGCTTCCATAGTTTGGGCAGGCACCTGAGAAACACAAACACATCAAAAACCGTGTGTGTGTGTGTGTGTGTGTGTGAGTGAGTGAGTGAGCCTAGGAGTATCCGCAAATCTAAGGCGACGTTGGACAGTCTTAGGTCTTAGGGTTAACCCTAGGTTAATGGACATTAGTGTGTGTGTGTGTGTGTGTTCTGATTCTTTAATAGACCTTTAGAGGCAGGTCAAGTACATGAGAGCACTGCATGTCCAGTCATGGCGTGCCTCCTCTATAAACACCCCCTCTCACACCACACCACATCTCCCCACTCGGCTCCAGTAATAAAAGGACAGTGTGTGTGTGTGTTTAGGTGTGTGTGTGTGTGTGTGTGTGTTTAGGTGTGTGTGTAGGTCTGTGTGTGTGTGTGTGTGTGTGTGTGTGTGTGTGTGTGTCTCCTCACTCGGCTCCAGTAATAAAAGGACATTAGTGTGTGTGTGTGTGTGTGTGTGTGTGTGTGTGTGTGTGTGTGTGTGTGTGTGTGTGTGTGTGTGTGTGTAGGTGTGTGTGTGTGTCTCCCCACTCGGCTCCAGTAATAAAAGGACATTAGTGTGTGTGTGTGTGTGTGTGTGTGTAGGTGTGTGTGTGTGTGTAGGTGTGTGTGTGTGTCTCCTCACTCGGCTCCAGTAATAAAAGGACATTAGTGTGTGTGTGTGTGTGTGTGTGTGTGTGTGTGTGTGTGTGTGTGTGTGTCTCCCCACTCGGCTCCAGTAATAAAAGGTCAGTGACTGCTAATAATGGACAGCAAATTCAATCTCTGTAAGACATGAGGCATAACTGGCAGATCCTGATTTTGTCTCTCGCATGCTTAATCACACAGTGTGTGTGTGACTGGCCTTGTGATGTGACGAGCCAGAGCAAGGCACGGCTTTAGAGTAGGGTCAGAGCTAGCCTGAACTGCCCAGGGCACGGCTTTAGAGTAGGGTCAGAGCTAGCCTGAACTGCCCAGGGCACGGCTTTAGAGTAGGGTCAGAGCTAGCCTGAACTGCCCAGGGCACGGCTTTAGAGCAGGGTAAAGACTAGCCTGAACTGCCCAGGGCACGGCTTTAGAGCAGGGTAAAGCGTCCCACATACTCGCCACTCCCGACCGGTGGCGTGACAATGTGACGTCACGGGAGCGCCGTAACCATTTATACTCGCGCGTGGTGGTCACGACACTAGTTGCAATATTCATTGGCCTCATTACCATAACAACTACCCTCTGTGATGATACTTCAGACTTCGGTTGCTTCTATTCACAACTACCATCATTACCATCTAGTTTCCAAGGTGTGTGCAGCTAGCTAGCTAGCTGGCTAGATAGATAGATAGATAGATAGATAGATACTTTATTCATCCCGATCTAAATTTTAGCAAGTAAGCTAGCTGGCTGGTGCTGAGAAATGAGTTTGTGTAATTTCCTGAGGTGGAAAGAGATTTTTTTCAGGTCTTAGATATCCTTTGGTTGAAAATAAATATCTATGTTACCTTTTGCTGGATTATTGGCATGGGTCCCTGGGTCTTGGGTCTTTCATCTTAATTCCCTCTCTCTGGTAGCTTCATTAACTTATCCAGCAGACTATTTAAAAATCACGAACTCTCGCTGGTAACCTAGCCAGGTTAATTTCCCTCTCTTCTCAAACTGACTATTCATACATGTTTATTTAAGATGTGGGCTAGGCTATATGAAATGCCTGAATGTGGTTTATGTCTCTATAGAGGCACGCATGCTCCCTGATCTTGGCTTCAAGCTCATCCTGCTTCTCGCGCGCATCTGAAAAAAAATCTCCGGTGCACGACCTGCCTGCGTGAGGCTGAAATTTCTCTCGCAACAGAGGACATGACGCAATTTTGACGTCACATTGTTGCGCTACCGGTCGGGTGCGGCGAGTATGTAGACCGCTTAAGGCTGAACTGCCCGAGGCACGGGTGAGGTGTGCATAGGAGCAGTATATAGTATACAGGAATATATACTCTTTTGATCCTGTGAGGGAAATTTGGTCTCTGCATTTATCCCAATCCGTGAAGTAGTGAAACACACTCAGCACACAGTGAGCACACAGTGAGGTGAAGCACACACTGACCCGGAGCAGTGAGCTGCCTGCAACAACAGCGGCGCTCGGGGAGCAGTGAGGGGTTAGGTGCCTTGCTCAAGGGCACTTCAGCCGTGCCTACTGGTCGGGGTTCTAACCGGCAACCCTCCGGCTACAAGTCCGAAGCGCTAACCAGTAGGCCACGGCTGCCCCATAATAACCAGTAGGCCCATAATAACCAGTAGGCCACAGCCGCCCCATAATAACCAGTAGGCCACAGCTGCCCCATAATAACCAGTAGGCCACGGCTGCCCCATAATAACCAGTAGGCCACAGCTGCCCCATAATAACCAGTAGGCCCATAATAACCAGTAGGCCACAGCCGCCCCATAATAACCAGTAGGCCACGGCCCATAATAACCAGTAGGCCACGGCTGCCCCATAATAACCAGTAGGCCCATAATAACCAGTAGGCCACGGCCGCCCCATAATAACCAGCAGGCCACAGCTGCCCCATAATAACCAGTAGGCCACGGCTGCCCCATAATAACCAGTAGGCCACGGCCCATAATAACCAGTAGGCCAGGGCTGCCCCATAATAACCAGTAGGCCCATAATAACCAGTAGGCCAGGGCTGCCCCATAATAACCAGTAGGCCACAGCTGCCCCATAATAACCAGCAGGCCACGGCTGCCCCATCATGTGTACTGGAATGGAAGGTTATGGTGTGGGTGTGTGTGTGTGTGTGTGTCTGTGCGTGTGTGTGTGTGTATGTGTGTGTGTGTACACTGTGAGAAGGTTTTTTTGCAGTGATTTTCTCACCTGGTCAGGAAGAAGACGTTGAGCAGGGACATGAGTGTGATAAACTGGTACCATGCCGCCCCCAGCCACCAGAACGCCGCCTTCGCAGCTTTCCCTACACACACATACACACACACACACACACACACACCCCAGACAAACACACACACACACACACCCCAGACAAACACACACACACACACACCAGACAAACACACACACACACACACACACACACACACACCAGACAAACACACACACACACACACCAGACACACACACACACACACACACACCCCAGACAAACACACACACACACACCCCAGACAAACACACACACACACACACACACACACCCCAGACAAACACACACACACACACCCCAGACAAACACACACACACACACACACACACACCCCAGACAAACACACACACACACACCCCAGACAAACACACACAAACACACACCAGACAAACACACACACACACACACACACCAGACAAACACACACACACACACACCAGACAAACACACACACACACACACACACACACACACAGGGAAGAAACAAAAAAGGCAAAATTAAACTTTTATTATCCTGTAGGAGACATGAGCCAGAGACATGAGACTAAGATGAGCATGAGATGAGCATGAGATGAGCATGAGCCAGAGACATGAGACTAAGATGAGCATGAGATGAGCATGAGATGAGCATGAGCCAGAGACATGAGACTAAGATGAGCATGAGATGAGCATGAGCCAGAGACATGAGACTAAGATGAGCATGAGATGAGCATGAGCCAGAGACATGAGACTAAGATGAGCATGAGATGAGCATGAGCCAGAGACGTGAGACTAAGATGAGCATGAGATGAGCATGAGCCAGAGACATGAGACTAAGATGAGCATGAGATGAGCATGAGACAGAGACTAAGATGAGCATGAGACAGAGACTAAGAGCTGGAGTTCAGTACGGCTAAAGCCAGAGACAGATGAGCTCCAGAATACTGGCAGTACAAATGCAAAAACCCAGCATAATTAAGAGCTAAATCTGTCAGCGCCTGCCGTTGAGCAATGACAACAATCTTCTCATAAACAGATGCAATGTTTTGTGTGCAGTTTGGAATTTCTGCTGATGGCGCAAAAGCAAGAGTTAAGGGCCTTGTGTGTGTGAGACTGAGTTCACTAAGGTGCCGAGTCAAGATCATCACAGTATACAGGGTCACAAGCAGGAGTGAGCGAGACATCGGGGAAAAAGAGAGAGAAATAAGAAAAAGAAAAAAAGAAAGAAAGAAAGAAAGAAAGAAAGAAAGAAAGAGAGAGAGAGAGAGAGAGAGAGAGAGAGAGAGGGAGGGATGGGGAGAACATATATAGACAGACAGAACAAAAGGAAAATGTCTCTACACAGAGAGCTAGAGAGACAGACAGGGTGGGTGGGTTTAATGGGTGTGTCTGTATTGACTGCGAGTGAAAGAGACTGAGTGTGTATTGCGTGCAAGTGTGTATATTGAGTAAGAGTGTAAGAATGTGTGTGTGTGTGTCTGTGTATTGAGTAAGAATGTATGACGGTATGTGTGTGTATGTATGCATTGAATGTGAGTGTGTCTGTTGATTGATAGTGTAAACGTGTGTGTGTGTGTGTGTGTGTGTGTGTGTTGAATGTGAGTGTGTTTGTTGATTAATAGTGTAAACGTGTGTGTGTGTATTGAGTGTGAGTGTGTTTTGTTGATTAATAGTGTGAACGTGTGTGTGTGTGTGTCTGTGTATTGAGTAAGAATGTAAGACGGTATGTGTGTGTGTATGTATGCATTGAATGTGAGTGTGTCTGTTGATTAATAGTGTAAACATGTGTGTGTGTGTGTATTGAATGCGAGTGTGTTTGTTGATTAATAGTGTAAACGTGTGTGTGTGTGTGTGTATTGAGTGCGAGTGTGTTTTGTTGATTAATAGTGTGAACGTGTGTGTGTGTGTGTGTGTGTGTGTGTATTGAGTGCTGACCTGGAGCTAAGAGGACAAGCCATAGCAGCGCCAGCAGCTTCCTGGTGACGTTGGCTCCGGTGGAGGCGATGGCACGACACACCTGCAGCACACCTGCACCTGGACCACACCCACCGGGACAGACACAGCCAATCAGCTACCAGCTCACAGAATGCCCCTCCACCACATCACTCACTGCCATGTTTCTCTAACTATGACACTGATTTCAATGAAGTTATAGCATTAATGGACATCATTAACCAAAAGACATGAACATAACCTTAACCATAGGGTTTCACTTCAGTGTAGTTGACCACAGGAGTACATGTGCAGTGAATAAAACTAAATGAACACGTTAGAATGAAATGAGTTAAACTAGAGGAGTTAGCTGGATTACAGCAAAATATTAATCTGGACAAAGGAAATGAGTTAAACTAGAGGAGTTAGCTGGATTACAGCAAAATATTAATCTGGACAAAGGGGGACCGGAGTCATCTCAGCAGAGAAAAGAAAGACAAGAAAGCGATAAAATGTGAGTTAAAACTTCAAAGAAAATATGTTAGATAGGAAAAGGGAAAAACGTTTGTTAGACCAGAATGTTAGTCAGAATGTAGTTTATAGAGGTCTGCGCTACTGCTAAGAATGTTAGGATCTGGAGAAAAGTGCTGAACCAGTTAGAGGTGTGTTAGGCACGCAGGGACGGCAAGTCTTCAAATGTGTGTGTGTGTGAGTGTGTGTGTGTTTGTTTCTGTATCTTGTGAGTGCACATGTGTGTGTGTGGAGGGTGTATGTGTTTGTATCTGTATGCATGTCTGTGTGCATGTCTGTGTGCGTGTCTGTGTATGTGCCTGTGTGTGTGGGAGTGTGTATGTGTGAGTGTGTTTGTATCTGTATGCAAGTGTGTGTGTGTGTGCATACTGTATGTGTGTACGTGTGTGTGTGGGAGTGTGTATGTGTGAGCGTGTTTGTATCTGTATGCAAGTGTGTGTGTGTGCATATGTGTGTACGTGTGTGTGTGTGTGTGTGTGTTTGTGTGTGTGCCTGCTTGTTTGGGAGTGTATATTTTTTTATCTGTATGCGTGTGTATGTGTGTGTGTGTGTGCATGCGTGTGTGTGTATGTTTGTATCTGTATGCGTGTGTGTGCATATGTGTGTACGTGTGTGTGTGTGTGTGTTTGTGTATGTGCCTGCGTGTGTGGGAGTGTATATTTTTTTATCTGTATGCGTGTGTGTGTGTACGTGTGTGTGTGTATGTGCCTGCGTGTGTGGGAGTGTATATGTTTGTATCTGTATGCGTGTGTGTGTGTGTGCGTGCTTGTATCTGTATGTGTGTGTGTGTGCGTGTGTGTGTGTGTGTGTATGTATGTGCCTGCATGTGTGGGAGTGTATATGTTTGTATCTGTATGTGTGTGTGTGTGTGTACGTGTGTGTGTGTGTGCTTGTATCTGTATGCGTGTGTGTGTGTGTGCGTGCTTGTATCTGTATGCGTGTGTGCGTGTGCGTGTGTATGTATGTGCCTGCATGTGTGGGAGTGTATATGTTTGTATCTGTATGTGTGTTTGTGTACGTGTGTGTGTGTGTGTGTGTGTGTGTGTGTGTGTGTGTGTGTGTGTGGGAGAGCATGTGCAACCTGTGTAAGTCAGGAGGGCCAGCAGTGCCCCCAGCAGGCCTCTGCGTCGTGAGGAGTGTGTGTGGAGTGTGTGAGACTCCAGGTGTTGGCTCCCTTTACAGTCGTCACCTACAGACAGCGCCACACACACACACACACACACACACACGGACAACACACACGGACAACACACAGAACACAACAAAAACACAAACAAAAACAAAACACAAAGTCTTCATGAACCAAGGCTGAAAAGAATGAGAAAGCAAATGAATGTAAAACAGTGTGGGGCGATGGAACTGATCCAGCGCAGTAGAACTTCATATGTGGGACAGACGCAGAGATGGGGAAGGGGAGCTTATGCAAATAAGAAAGTGACATGACTGGACATGCACCATCAAGGAAAACAACACAGCTTTTGTCTGCCCATCTGCCCGTGTGTGTGTGTGTGAGTGTGTGTGTGTGTGTGTGTGTGTGTGTGTGACTCTCCCCCTCCCCCCTCTGTGTGTTCTCATTGCTGAGGCGTGCTGCTTTCTCCCGGAGTCTGACACAAGAGCTCATTGTTCTCTGCGGTCGGTCTGCCTGTCGCTTGTTCTGCTCCTTCTCTTGCGTGCTCGTTGGTCACGGCCCTGTCACCAACGTCAACCCGTCGGCCCTTGACCTCCCCTCTGTGTGTGTGTGTGTGAGAGAGTGTGTGTGTGTGTGTGAGAGAGTGTGTGGAGGGGCTTAACCCTGTGGACAACAGCTCTGGCTGTTTTGGGACTCGGCAGCCTGTCAGGTCCAGCTCCTGCTATTGAGGTGTGTGTGTGTGTGTGTGTGTTTAGCCAGTTGTCAGCCTGTCAGGTCCGGCTCCTGCTATTGAGGTGTGTGTGTGTGTGTGGTGCAGCTTTTTCTCACGCAGTCGGCCGAGTGGCCTGGCGCGGACGCTAAGCTCCCAGAGCCCCAGTGCACTGACCCATCAGCATCAGAGGGCACACACACACACACACACACACACACACACACACACACACACACACACACACAACCCTGGAGCAAACCCTGAGGCCAGGAACACACCAGGCAAAAACCATAGAGTGGAAGACTAGGGGTCAAAGTGTGAAAAAGGCAGTGTGTGTGTGTGTGTGTGTGTGTGTCTGTGTGTGTGTGACACTCACACAGAGATCCATTTAGGTTGAGATGTCCGTCACCCGTCACTAGGTCCTTCACGTTCATGCTGCCACAGTAACTGGAGTGAGCTGCAACACACACACACACACACACACACACACACACAGACCCAGACACAGACACGTCATATCTGCTATTCTGCTAAACAACCTTCTACCTCCATACGTGGAGGACGACAAACATGAGAGAGACGGAGGAGAGAGGTACAGGTCATTTGCCTGTCACCTCAGTGGAGCCCTTTTGCATACAAGACCACACACACACACACACACACACACCACACACACACACACACACCACACACTACCATGACCTGTGTGAGCCACGAGTTGATGGAAAACAAACAGACACAGAAAGAGAGAGAGCAAGAGAGAGAGAGAGAGAGAATGAGAGACAGAGCAAGAGTGAGAAAGAGAGCGACAGAATGAGCGCAAATGAGACGATGTGACAGAGACAGATCTGTTTATAGAGAGAGAGAGAGTTTTATTTTTTTCTTATAAACTAAAGTGTGTGCGTATGTGTGTGTGTCTGTGTGTGTGTGTGTGTCTGTGTGTATGCAGTCACAGATTTTTGTTTTATGACTGTTATTTAGTCTTGATGAGTTCTGAGCTTCGGCAACACTTTCTTCACGAATTGTCATGCCAATAAAGCATTTTGAATTTGAATTTGAAAGAGAGAGAGAGAGAGAATGAGCGCAAATGAGGGGAGACGATGTGACAGACAGGCTTGATGGCAGATCTGTCTAGAGAGAGAGAGAGAGAGAGAGAGAGAGAGAGAGAGAGAGAGAGAGAGAGAGAGAGAGAGGAAAGGCAAACAGCATTGGTGCTCCATGACTGGACAGCCACTGTAGATAGGTTGTAGAACAGAGTGACTCCCATAGAGAAACAGACACCTGGCAAAGAGTCAACGCCAATTAGAGCACGATGATACGAGGGAGAAGACTGTTGGAGAGACTGAGAGATGGAGGAGGAGGAGGAGGAGGAGGAGGAGGAGGCCAACTGGTACCTTTAGGCTGGAGAGAGGAGGAGGAGGAGGAGGAGGAGGAGGAGGAGGAGGAGGAGGAGGCCAGCTGGTACCTTTAGGCTGGAGAGAGGAGGAGGAGGAGGAGGAGGAGGCCAACTGGTACCTTTAGGCTGGAGAGAGAGGAGGAGGAGGAGGAGGAGGAGGAGGAGGAGGAGGAGGAGGAGGAGGCCAGCTGGTACCTTTAGGCTGGAGAGATGGAGTGAGGAGGAGGAGGAGGAGGAGGAGGAGGAGGAGGAGGCCAGCTGGTACCTTTAGGCTGGAGAGAGGAGGAGGAGGGAGAGAGAGGAGGAGGAGGAGGAGGAGGAGGAGGAGGAGGAGGAGGCCAGCTGGTACCTTTCGGCTGGGGGTTCCTGTAAAAGAGTCTTTGCTGTAGTCTCCACTTCAGCACCCGCACGTTCTCCCAGAATGCAGCGCCCGCACCCCACAACGTGTCCAACACGGACACCAGCACACCTACGGCCGCAACACACACACACACACTCACACAGTCAGCCTGGCCATTGGGATTATCCTCAAAAGCACCAATCACGAACACTCTGCCGATTTTCTCGTGCAATCCGAGATGGGCAACCATTTATAAACACATCTATCTATCTAACACACGTGCACACTTTTGCATGATGGCTAAGAGGGAATGGAATGGTCAAATTGAGAGAGAAGAGTGGAACTGGAGACTAGAGGATGGAGACATCAAGTCTTAGGCACACAGTCACACAGGCATACACATGTACCTAGTGGGAACATGACGCTACTCCCTACTCAGAGTTAAATGGAGAGAAGGTTCATGGACAGACAGATGGAGCACACAGGCTTCCTTCAAGCCCCAAAGACAGGAGAGCTGAGAGATAAACGGAGTGTGTGTGAGCTAAGGGGAAAAGAACCAGAGGTGTTCTGTCAATCAAAAGATGAACGGAAACAGTACAGTATGAGAAGAGCGCACAGGAAGTCCCGCCCCACAGCCTGCTGATAGGCCAGTGAGAACAGTAGACGCAAGAATGAAAGAGACAGCATCCAATAGGATGGGAGGAATGAGGGATGTAAGAGGAGGAAAAAGGAGACAGGAAGTCCCGCCCACCAGCCTGCTGATAGGCCAGTGAGCATGAGAGAGGGGAGACTGATGGAGCCGGCACCCAAAGAGAAGCGAGTGGGCACTGGCGGCGGGCACGCGGGCCTCTCTACCTTTGCTGGAGTCCTGCTGCTGCGTGTGGGCACTAGAGTCGCCCAGCAGTCTGTGGAAGAGGAGGGTGATGAAGGTGAACACGGAGGTCAGCGCCCGTCTGCTCTGGTGGAGACACGCGCCCGAGACACACGCCAGCACACCTGCGCGGAGCCAGAACACACACACGCACACACACACACACACACACCGCATCACATCAGAGCTTTAACTCACACGCCATACACTGCTCTCACAGTGGCTGAAACACAAACGCATACTGCAAATGCATGCTTTGCTCAGTGCATGTTCATGTGAAACGGAACAAGAGCTCCCATTTCACTCCTGCACATTCTGAAAAGTTCACACACGCACACTGAAGTAAAACTGTTTAATTCTGTTTGATTCATCTGATTCACTTCCCCCTCGAGCCTCTTGAGAAGTCTTTGACTCCACAGCTCGTTACAGGAGTGGGAACCGAATCAAATGAGTTCAGGTGACCTCTGACCCCGTCACCATTCTGGCCAGGATCTGGGTCCCCTCGGGGCTAGAGGGCTGAAACGCAGTCAGTGGACAATTGAACCTAAGTACACATTTGGCAAACACATTTGCGTACACATTTGGCAAACACATTTGCGTACACATTTGGCAAACACATTTGCGTACACATTTGGCAAACACATTTGCGTATACATTTGGCAAACACATTTGCGTACACATTTGGCAAACACATTTGCGTACACATTTGGCAAACACATTTGCGTACACATTTGGCAAACGGAGGCCAATGTTAGTGGCGACTGCGTAGTTGCTCACCATAACTGTTTCCAGTTTAAAGCAAACAATTTGAAATGTTTACACACACTCACATTTAAAAAGGGCAAAGAGAGGGATGTCTACAGTCTGACCACATCTTGGGTTTTAGGCTGGACAAAACCACTAATCTGTTTTGGTAGCCTCCTCCTCCGTGGTGTTCTGGGGCAGGGGTCTCACCTGTCCGGTGTTTCTGGCTGCGCTTGCTGCTGTAGATGGAGGTGGTGGTCCGGTGCAGGCCGGCATCACCACCGGCCACTGCTGAGGCCAACGCGGCAGCAGAAGTGGATGATGATGAAGATGATGATGACGTGCCTGATGAAGAGTACGCGGTCAGGGCGTCTTTGTTCTCGCCGTGGAGGGAGCAATCGCGGCAGATGTAGCCGTTGGCGACGGTCGTGTGCGAGTGCGTGACGCTGGCATTGCCGTTGACCCGTGATGATGAGCTGTGCTCTGTCCGAACGCTGCGTCCTGCTGTGAGTGTACACACACACGCACACACGCGCACACACGCGCACACACGCGCACACACGCGCACACACACGCACACACACGCACACACACGCACACACACACACACACACACAAGCACAGGGGTTCACACAAGAGTTCTCCACAGTTAAAAGTGTAGGCATTTACCAGGACAATGCAAAGCAACTGAAATATGTGACTGTAGCTCTTTGAAATGTTTTAAAGATTACCAAATAAACAGCCACTGAAATATCAGTAATAAAATATAGTTTATACAGTGGATTATATTGGGAAAATAGTCAACTCACCTTTAAGGTCAGCCTCGAGTTCTGTACCTATAGTCCAGGAAATAGATACAGACAGAGAGAGGGAGAGAATGCAAGTGAAAGAGACAGAACAAGAGACAGTTATAACCTAATAGCCAGATTTAATAGATCAGAGATCACATATTTCAGTTATAACCTAATAGCCAGATTTAATAGATCAGAGATCACATATTTCTATGATCCAAATATCAGTGGAACAGTCAGACCCATCAGTGGGATGTAAGACCCAGATTACACACTCATTTTATTTCACTGTTCCATAATCCTACACATAGTAATCTTTTATCTTGATTGTTGTTGTCTTGGCAATTGTTGGAGGTCATAACGGAAATAGATAATGAATTGTGCAGCTCTACAAAAGGTTCTTTTTTTTTTATCAGCCATCTTCATCAATAACACTCACCTAAATCACCTGAGTCCTATGATATCGCCATTGTAAACACAGTTACTTTTCCAAAGCCAATTGTCAATGATGGACAAAGCTCATATTAGCATTGCTGTATCCGTAACTGCAAGCGTGCTTTGAGATATGTTCTAGCATGTACTGTACGCCCACAGGAGTCAATGAGATATGTTCTAGCATGTACTGTACGCCCACTAGTGTTGTCACAATACCAAAATTATGACTTCGATACGATACCTATTATAAATATCACAATGCTCGATACTAAAACGATACTACGGCGAAATCCTAAGATATCTGGAGAAGAAAGGACTCATACCTCCTCCAAGTGTATGGAGTCATTTGTGTTGAATTCGGTGCACTTTTGTAGTGTGCAGGTCAATTCTGGGTTCTAAACTTGTAAACTTCCTACATAATTATTATTTTTTTATAGTCAGTAAAATAGTAGGCCTACTTTGTGTGATTAAGTCCTTTATTGTTTGTTATAGTTAATTTACATTGTGTTGTGTTTTGGCAATAAAGTAGCTTTAAATAGCCAAACTAGGCAAGATCAAGGTCAGTGTTAATATTACTGCATGCAAATCACTGAATGCTATGCAGAGGGGCCTAATCTTTAGGCCATCTGATGTACAGTATAGGCTTCCCTAGGCCTTCCCGTGTTCATGGGATTTCTTTGACAGTTGCAAAGGGGAAAATGTGAGGATAGTCTTTGCGCCCAGTGTACAAGTACGACGTTCCAACCACTCAGGTCTTCGTCAGAGGGGCCTACACCATTACCTGTTGCAATATGTCTGTGTGCATTCCTACATTACGTCTATTTCTTTGATAACATGATTTGCTACCACGTACAGTAACAATAAGCCGCTATTATTATTAGGACTCAACACGCTTTGGTGGTATGCTGTGGGCTTTAATTAGCGGTCTACATGCCATGACAAATATTACCAGTAGTACTGACCGAACATGAAATAGATCGTTTACAAGTTATGGTAATGTTATTCTGGCGTGAACATTGCGCTTTCATCACGTTAGCACCCTATGATTACAGCTTGTTATGTCTCGTCAAAATGATTACAGCTCGTTATGTCTCGTCAAAATTCATTGATGAAGGAAGGTTCGCTTTATCCCAGAGAACCATACTCATTTCACTTAGGCTAGACTAAAACATAAGAGAAGAACTTGGCACTAACCACCAGTAGTCGTGTTTTCTATAGCATATTCGTTAACCTGTCGTTCTTTGAACTCTTTAAAAATGTTGGGATGTCTGTGAGGTGTTTAGCCAAGTTCCATGCGTAGCCTACAAGACTTTGAAACATATTTTACAAACGGGCCTCTGTGTATACCTGATGGCTTGCCTTCACTATTCGCGATGTATCCGAAATAGTTGCAGATTTCACTGCACCTTTTGTTTTATCCACAAGGCCTAGAACTGTCGGCAAAGAACTATGTTGACGTTGGCTGCGCACTCACTCAGAGCTGCCTGCTTGACACGCCCACTTGCCTAGATGCGTGCAAGGAGCAGTGAGAGCAGCAGTTCACACAGACACAGAACTTTATTATTTTAATAAAGTATCGATTTTAAAAACGTCTGAAATCGTATCGTTTTTTGCGTAAAATCGTGATACCTTTTTAGTATCGATACACCGTGCAACACTAACGCCCACACGAGTCAATGACAGTCAGCTGTGAATTCTCTGACGGAGATAAAGCTCTGAGACGTGTTCTAGCACGGGCTCTGAGACGTGTTCTAGCATGGAAACCAATACAGGTCAATGCCCTGATATGGAAGTGCAGAGAAAGCTAATCATTAGCTAATCATTTTGGGTGCGTCTGCGAAATGGGTTGGAGAGGAACAGAAGTAGAGCTACAGTAGTGTCCAATGACAGACCAGGAGACAAGTAGAGCTACAGTAGTGTCCAATGACAGACCAGGAGACAAGTAGAGCTACAGTAGTATCCAATGACAGACCAGGACACAAGTAGAGCTACAGTAGTGTCCAATGACAGACCACCAAAAGAGACATGGTATCTGATATTATCAAAATGATATATAATAATATATGATATCGTAATATCAAAATGCTATCTAGAGAAAGTATCTATAGACAACGTTATCTATAGAAAATCTATAGAAAACATTCGATTTCTTGTATGGTCTCATATGGTCGCATGCACAGTTCCCGTAAACAAGTTCATTGAAGGTGATTTTTCTGCAACTTTAACTTTATTACATTAAGTACTGACTGAAGTGCTCATATTTAGTGTCTACAGTTATTTCCCCCATAAGTTGCTGATGTCTTTAAGTCCAAGTATTGGACCTGGTATTCCAGGTCTACATAAGTGTGTGTGTGTGTGTGTGTGTGTGTGTGTGTGTGCTGACCCCAGACTTTAGGAGTGGAGGTGGCGTGCTCCTTGAGGCTTGCCCCGTCGAGGAGGCTCCCCGAGAGCGAGGCGTCCGTTTGGGCCTGGCCCAGCACATAGCTGCTGTGGCTGCGCAGGGTCCTGCGTATGGGCGTCTGCGTCTGCGTCAGCGTCTGCGTCAGCGTCTGGGAGTCCGTCTGCAGTTCCGCTGAGGACTGCTGCTGCTGCTGCTGCTGCCTCCGGCTTCGGACAGTTCTGAGAGAGAGAAGGGACACGCACACACACACAGAGAATTAACATTAAACTGTGAACAAACAACAAACAACTATTACTGGCAGTACTGTGTGTGGTGTGTGTGTGTGTGTGTGTGTGTGTGTGTGTGTGTGTGTGTGTGTGTGTGTGGTAGTAGGTCAACTGGATCCCGAGTAGGGGTGAACGATTATGAAAAATAATCTAATTGAGATTTTTCTCACCAATATTGCGATTACGATGCGATATGCGATTATTTTTAAGCTCTTCTTCTTCTGTCTTACTCAACAAAGACAAGCAATATATTATTCTATAGTATGACCAACACAAAATTAGATACAGTAAGTTCAAC
This sequence comes from Alosa sapidissima, assembly GCF_018492685.1. Taxonomy (NCBI): domain Eukaryota; kingdom Metazoa; phylum Chordata; class Actinopteri; order Clupeiformes; family Clupeidae; genus Alosa; species Alosa sapidissima. The sequence continues at coordinate 39,245,828 of NC_055959.1, read as the reverse complement.
ATAAACTGTTCTTTCCTGGAGCCCAGGCCTATGTTATGATGGCATTAGGTCACTGAATAAGATTGATGAATGAAATATGTTTTTTTTAACTATTTTTTATCACATTAGTAGACCTATATTTGTTGAACTTCCAGCCTTGTAAACATTTAATGATTCTTATACGTTTCTATTTTGTTTCTATTTCATGTAGATATGATCTTTCGTTAGTTAACAGTTAGGTCTACATACAGTGGCACTGACACGGCTTCTCCTTGTCCTGTGCTCTCCATACACGCGCACGCACACACACACGCACGCACGCACGCACGCACGCACGCACGCACGCACACACACACACCCACTCCTCTCCTCTGTAGGCTACTTGCACGTGAATCAGAACAAACTAGATTATTGCAGCGCAAATAAATGCGGCCAAATGACCGTTCAGCTCGGTGTTAACTAAAGGTTTAGTTAACTAGTTTGTTCATATCACAACAAAGCCAATCGCGGAGACAAAACTCTTTAAACAGGCAAGTTATCAGCAGTTAGCAGCATGTATGTAGCCTAGAGCCAGCTGGTAAGCTAATGTTAAAACAGCTGGGTTTTTGGTGGTTAGCTGTGTCAACTACTTGCGGATATCATTATGCATCAATCATTACCTGTGAGATGAAATGTTTGCGCCGCCAACCCCCTTGGATATCGCAAATGCCCCCACTGTCCCTGTACTCCAGTAAACAAAGTCCCCAGTGCACAAATGCCCCCACTGTCACTGTACTCCAGTAAACAAAGTCCCCAGTGCACAAATGCCCCCACTGTCACTGTACTCCAGTAAACAAAGTCCCCAGTGCTCAGGTGAATGGCTGCTGCTGTCCAGCCTAAACACTAGTGGAGTTTTAATCGTCAGCTGGACAAGTGAACGAAGTTACCAGCCAGAGAAGCAGCACAGGGGAATTATGAACTAGAACCAGGGACATGGCAGGTTTGAGCTAAAGGTAATGAAGAGGTTTATTTTTAACCAAAGTAGCTCTACTGGTCAGACCTTTCTTGACACTGTTAGCTGGTCCTCTTGTTTACGTTTTTTGCTTCTTCAGTGGTCGGTGAGAAGAGTCGGTGGCGCGTCGGCAAGCGCAAGTATAAATGCATTTTGGTGACGTCACATATTACAAAGCGTAATCGCAGCCTTTGTGGTTTGAAAATCGCATTTCATCATATCACGATATTATCGCAAATGCAATAAATCCCTAATCCCGAGTTATTCTTGAAGAACTTCTTCTAAGAACTGCTATTGCTTTTGTGAGTCTTGTTTCAACCAAAGATATACAGAATATATCTATGTGCGGTATTTGCATATGGATTTTGGTGTGTGTGTGTGTATTTGGATGTTGGTGTGTATGTGCATGCATGTGTTTGGATATTGGTGTGTGTGTGTGTGTGTGTGTATTTGGATGTTGGTGTGTATGTGCATGTGTGTGTTTGGATATTGGTATGTGTGTGTATGTGCATGCATGTGTTTGGATATTGGTATGTGTGTGTGTGTGTGTGTGTGTGTGTGTGTGTGTGTGTATGTGTGTGTGTGTGTCTCACCGTCTCGTTGATCCGCTGGCGCTGCTGCTGCTGTAGCTGACGCTGTGGTTGTGCGACTGCTCGTCCAGGCCGTCGTTGCCATAGAGACCCGTGGCAGTGTGGAGGCGAAGGCTCTTGCGCGACATCCTGGGCGAGTCGTAGACCGGAGCGATGTGGTGCTCCTGCTCAAACTCCAACGCCGCCAACGAATAACTGGAGCTGCGTCCGGCAGGCAGAAAGAACGAGAGAGAGAGAGAGAGACAGAGAGGGAGGTAGAGAGAGAGGTAAAGAGAGAAAATGAGAAAGAAGAGATCAAGATGTGGTCAGGATGAATGGTCAGGGTGATAAATCACATGGCCGCACTCTGAGGTGCCTTATCAGACATTCCACGCAAATGGCAGAGGCGTCCTTCTCCACCATAATCTCCACGCCCAGCCCAGCCCAGTCCAGCCCAGCCCAGTCCAGCCCAGCCCAGCCCAGCACAGCACAGCACAGCACAGCCCAGCCTTCAGACGCCCTTTTGCAGCTCTCTGCGGTTAACGCCCCCCTCACACACACACACACGCGCACACACACACACACACACACACACACACACACACACACACACACACACACGCACGCACGCACGTGCACACACACACACACGCACACACACACACACACACACACACACACACACACACACACACACACACACACACACGCACGCACGCACGCACACACACTCACACACTCACGCACTCACACACTCACACACTCACGCACACACACACACGCCAGCAGCCTCTTGGAGCCAGGCGATTAGTGCTGACGCATCTCTTTCTCTCACTGCTTCCCTCAGAGCGGCCTGTAGTAGCCTCATGCGATCTGGCTTACTTCCCTTTCTCTAGCCCACCAAAATAAACCCAGAAAACACACACACACACACACACACATGCAAAACACACACACACACACACACACACACAGAGCCAGCAGCTCGGAGAGGGAGAGGCCAAGCTGCTGTTCCTAATACAGGATATGAGTCACTCCTAACCATCACTACAGAAACATCCATACACACACCCTCTTCAACACACACACACTACTACACTACAACACTATCACCACAACAACACCCACACACACAAAACTAACCATCTCTACCACAAAAACACAACACACACACACTCCCACACATAACTAGCCTACTAACAATTACAGTAACACCCACCCACACTAAGCCATCATTACACCAAGACCCATAAAATCACCAACACACATTATTAACCATAAACCATCGGTAACTATAACCAACCATTAACCATCATTACAACGACACACACTGCCTGTCACCCACACACACACAGACACACACTCACACTAAACACTTTCTCTGCCATGACCACAAGATAAGAATGTGGGGTGTGTCTGCATAAGTGTGTGACTGTGACTAGTAAGCCCAACAGCAGAGCAGAGAGGCAGCATTCCTGTCCCTTACACTCACTACACAGCATATCCAGTCACTCCTGTCCCTTACACTGGTGGGAGAATCTCACTACACATCATATCCACAGTCACTTACACTCTGGAAGGGGAAACTCACTATAGGCTACATATCTACAGTCTCTCCTGTGACTTACGCTCTGGAGGGGGAAACTCACTACATGGCGGCGGGGAGCAGTGAGGGGTTAGGTGCCTTGCTCAAGGGCACTTCAGCCGTGGCCCACTGGTTAGCACTCTGGACTTGTAACTGGAGGGTTGCCGGTTCGAGCCCCGACCAGTGGGCCGCGGCTGAAGTGCCCTTGAGCAAGGCACCTAACCCCACTGCTCCCCGAGCGCCGCCGTTGTAGCAGGCAGCTCACTGCGCTGGGATTAGTGTGTGCTTCACCTCACTGTGTGACGTTTGTGTTTCACTAATTCACCGATTGGGTTAAAATGCAGAGACCAAATTTCCCTCACGGGATCAAAAAAGTATATATACTTATATACTATAGGCTACATATCCACAGTCTCTCCTGTGACTTATGCTCTGGAGGAGGAAACTCACTATAGGCTACATATCCACAGTCTCTCCTGTGACTTATGCTCTGGAGGAGGAAACTCACTATAGGCTACATATCCACAGTCTCTCCTGTGACTTACGCTCTGTGGGGGGAACTCACTAGGCTACATATTGAGTCGCTCCTCCTACCACACTGCATATCCACAGTCTCTCCAGTTAGCACACTAGGGCATGTGAGTCAGTCAGTGGCCTGCCGCCCAGAAACACCACAGAGATTCAGAGAGCATTTCACAGCACCGCAGAGCAAAACAGGGCAGAGGAGAGGGGAGGGGAGGAGAGGGGGAGGGAGGAGGAGAGGAGAGGGGAGAGGGAGGAGAGGGGAAGGGAGGAGGAGAGGAGAGGGGAGGAGAGAGAGGGGAGGGGAGGAGAGGAGAGGAGAGGGGAGGGGAGAGGAAGGGAGGAGAGGAGAGGAGAGGAGAGGGGAGGGGAGGGGAAGGGAAGGGAGGAGAGGGGAGGGGAAGGGAGGAGAAGGGAGGAGAGGAGAGGAGAGGGGAGGGGAGGAGGAGAGGAGAGGGGAGAGGAGGAGGGGAGAGGAGAGGGAGAGGAGAGGAGAAGGGAGGAGAGGGGAAGGGAGGAGAGGGGGAGGGACAAACACAGGAGCACTCGCAGTGAGTGTATAACACAGCCACAGGCACGGATGATAACCATTTCACCTGGACAAGTTAAACACCGCCCTGTAGTTGCATCCGAGAGGAATAGGGCCTGCAAGAGCAAGTGCACTGCACACACACTCTCTCTCTCCCTCTCATACTCACACACAACCACGCCCATGCATGCATGCCCACACACACACACACACACACACACACACATATGCATGCACACACACACAGAACACAAGAGAACACACATACACAGAAGACCCATCATCATCACCAACATCTGAGTAGACAGACGTGCTGATGAGTTACAAATGTTGCAAATGCTCCTCAACATCACACCATCCAGGGGCATCGTGGGGGTTCAGCACAGACAGCATTGTGGGGGTTCAGCAGCACATACAGCATTGTGGGGGTTCAGCAGCACATACAGCATTGTGGGGGTTCAGCAGCACATACAGCATTGTGGGGGTCCAGCACTGCTGCAGAGGATGGTGAGTATGGTGCAGAGGATGGTGAGTATGGTGCAGAGGATGGTGAGGATGGTGCAGAGTATTGTGCAGAGTATGGTGAGTATGGTGAGGATGGTGAGTATGGTGCAGAGTATGGTGCAGAGTATGGTGAGGATGGTGAGGATGGTGAGTATGGTGCAGAGTATGGTGCAGAGTATGGTGAGGATGGTGAGGATGGTGAGTATGGTGCAGAGTATGGTGCAGAGTATGGTGAGGATGGTGAGGATGGTGAGTATGGTGCAGAGTATGGTGAGGATGGTGAGGATGGTGAGTATGGTGCAGAGTATGGTGCAGAGTATGGTGCAGAGTATGGTGCAGAGTATGGTGAGGATGGTGAGTATGGTGCAGAGTATGGTGCAGAGTATGGTGCAGAGTATGGTGAGGATGGTGAGTATGGTGCAGAGTATGGTGAGGATGGTGAGTATGGTGCAGAGTATGGTGCAGAGTATGGTGAGGATGGTGAGTATGGTGCAGAGTATGGTGAGGATGGTGAGTATGGTGCAGAGTATGGTGCAGAGTATGGTGAGGATGGTGAGTATGGTGCAGAGGATGGTGAGGATGGTGAGTATGGTGCAGAGGATGGTGAGGATGGTGAGTATGGTGCAGAGTATGGTGAGGATGGTGAGTATAGTGCAGATGGTGCAGAGTATTGTGAGTATGGTGCAGCTGCAGTTCGCTTCTCTGACCGGTCAGCGCTCCTGGCCTCTATGTAAGCCAGCAGGATACACCATCCCACCCAGATCCAATTATGTGCTTTCCCAGGACCACACCACCTGGTCTCGCTCTCTCTCTCTCTCTCTCTCTCACACACACACACACTCTCGCCAACACCACCTACAACACTTGTTGTCCACTGCATTGACGTAATTAAGGAATTAAGGAAGGTACTTGGCAGTACTTGGCATAGAACTACATAACAATGATCTGATTTGAACTCCTTCACCTTAAATCTATTCTGCTCGACTTCCTCCTCTAGAGTAGAACAGTAAACTCACTATATTTGGCTGCGGCCCCAGTGTGTGTGAATGTGTAGTGAGGACAGAGGAACACGACCCACTGGGGAGGGCACAGGAGTGACCACACAAACACATCCAGCACATGCTGTGCCCCTCTGCTTCCTCCATGCGTCCGCTCCCTGCCATCGGCTATCTGCCACCACAGGCAGGGGGCGCTGAATGGGAGTTTACTGCAGCCCACAGCCGGGAGGATCACTGGGCTCTACACAGAGCTCTGCAGCACGGAATATAAGACACAGATATGGGCTACATGCACATACACCTTAGTCTACATAACATACACACACCTAAGGCAACATAACACACCACACACACATACAAACACACACACACACCTAAGGCTACATAATGCACAAAAAGCAGAGATAAGCTCAATTAACAAAAGACATCATGCGTGCGCACACACACACATAAGCTCACTTTTCCCTTTGGCACTTACGCATGGCACCTTGCCAGAGAGTCAAGTAGACATGCAGGTCATAAAACAAAATACACATCATCTTTGCTAGAGGTGTTGAAATTAATCAAATAATCGATGCATCACGATGCAGACGTGGACGATGCTGCATCGATGCGGTGGCCGACCGTAATCGGTTATAACGCAATGATGTCAACATTCTCAGTAGCCTCATTCTCTCCAGGTCTCACTTACCTGACGTCATTCGTCACAATTTGCACGTAGGAGCCAAAGCAACATGGTGGAAAGGTGGTTGTTATACAGTATCTTGACGCATTCCGTCAAGTCAAATATCTATGACTGAAAAAAGTATTTGACGCATTGTGATGCATCGAGAATCGAATCAGAGATCAGTGACAATTCACACCTCTAATCTTTACTAAGGTGAAAGTAGTAAAGTATGGGATCTGAAAATGTACTCAATATATAGTATAAAGTTTAGTATAAAGTAAAAAGTATCCTTGCCTTTTTAAAAGGACTTTTCCTGGATGTTTCTGGAAAAAGCTCTCTGCAACACGAACATACCGTCATGTGGCAGTGCTAGGGGCACAACTACACACACTGACACATGTGCTAGCGGAAAACCACAGCAGTATTCACTAAACAACCTAGTGTACTATGTAGGCTAGTGAATGAGGGGACGTTCTCCCCACAGGGGCATGGTCATGGACGAGTGTATTCCACCTCCATCACCATGGAGATACTACAGCATGAGCTGCGAGAGGCATGCAGCTCTGTAAGACCCTTCCAGCTGCAGAAACAAACTATGCATTCCTAAGGAATGTGTGCATAAACAAACTATGCATTCCATTAACATTGAACTAATGATAACTTGGGCACAAATTACATTGCACTAAAGTTCGATTAATTTCATTTCAAAGTATCTGCGTTGGTTTTGACCATTTCAAGCGGAAACCCTCTAGGAACAGATTGAAAGGGTCCATATATGTGAGCAGTGAGCACTCTAATTGCTCTGTACTGGGAAGAGCTTAGGCCTCCTGTGCTGCTTCCAAGATCACATTCCCTGATTCCCATCTCTTGATGGTCTCTCACACTTGCGGGAAAACACGCACAGACGCAGACACACACAGATTAAAATAGAATGGCCAGAGCCCAAATCCTGAGGAAAAAACACACACATAAATCCCAACCCTGCTCTTACACAACACCTCTCCTCCGCCTTGGCGCTCTGATGCCCACGCCGCCCACCACAGCCTGGTACACAGCTCCACCTGCCCCTGCCCAGGGACCGCCCCACCCACACACCCACCACAGCTCCACCTGCCCCTGCCCAGGGACCCGCCCCACCCACACACCCACCACAGCCTGGTACACAGCTCCACCTGCCCCTGCCCAGGGACCCACCCACCCACACATCCACCACAGCTCCACCTGCCCCTGCCCAGGGACCGCCCCACCCACACACCGACCGACGGTGCTTGTGTATGTGTGTGTGCGCCTCTGTGAGTAAGAGTATGTGTATGTGAAAGAGTTTGTGAATGCGCATGTGCTAGTGTCTGTGTCTGTGTATATGTGTGTGTCTTGTAGGGGAGGTGGTAGAAACCACATGGTAGGGAACATTCCACATGTGTGTAAATACCTCACTAAAGCCAGTCATGAGGAGAGAGCTGGACGCGTTGGTGAGGAGAATGCGCGCTCTGCCCCACCCTCACTGACTCTCTCTTACTGAAGTAACAGCATCCATCATGGCAGCAAATGGAGCAATACGGTGGGGTGTCCTGTGACATGCCTGGGCATGTCTGAAGGACCCGACAGCAGATCACATGACCACTACTACCAGCAGACAGTGTGACCTCACACAACCAGCTTCACAACAAAGAGGAAGGACACACACACACAGATTTGCTCACCATGTGGCTTCTAATCTCTGTCTGAGCACTGTGTGTGTGTGTGTGTGTGTGTGTGTGTGTGTGTCCGGCAGCAGCTCAGACTCCCGCCGGCTGTAGGCCTTAAGACACACCCTCTCTGCTGAACTCTACTCAGTTCCTGCACACGCCTGGAAAGCACATCAATCCCCTGCACATCAAACGCGTCTTTGACACTTTCACCTAGAGAGCGTTCATGGGTATCTATGCAGCATGACGGTGGGACCAGGTTATTATTCCCCTTCATGTTTATCCCTTAAGTTCTACACGCATGTTCTACACGCATGTTTCTACACGCATGTTCTACACGCATGTTCTCCACGTATGTTCTACACGCATGTCTGAGCACAGCTCTAGTGTATATAGTGTATCTAGAATATGCACCGCTGGACTGGGCTGCCGTCACAGGCAATGAATCTCTCTGGCATTTTCCAACATGTACACACACACACACACACACAGTGAGAGTTAGGGCAGTATGTTTGCTGCTTCCATGGAAACTTAAAGAATTTAAAGGAAAATCTTGGCTTGAAGTGGAAGGGCTATAGGGTTTCACTGGAAACTTCTGGGCACACACACACACAGACAGACAAACATAAAGGGCTATAGGGGTTCACTGGAAAGCTCTGGACACACACACACACACACACACACACACAAAGGGCTATAGGGGTTCACTGGAAAGCTCTGGACACACACACACACACACACACACACACACACACACACACACACACACACACAAAGGGCTATAGGGGTTCTATGGAAAGCTCTGGACACACACACACACACACACAAAGGGTTATAGGGGTTCTAAGGAAAGCTCAATCCTTTGTGCAGAACCTGACACGTCTGCCACTACAGTAGAAAGCCTGAAAATGTTTGTCTGTGTTTGTTTGTGTTTGTTTTGTGTGCAGGAGGAGAGCGGGAGGCCAGGGGCAAGTGTGTGTGAGTGTGAGTGTGAGTGTGTGTGTGTGTGTGTGTGTGATGCAGGAAGATAGTGAGCCTCCGCAGCCTTTCTCCTGCTCCCTAGCTAGAGCAGAAGGGAGCATTAGTCATTCTGCCTAAAAACAACACAGCACACACACTACACACACACACTCACACACTCTCTCACACACACACACACACACACACACACACACACACACACCTCATCTGAATAGCAGTGGTGCTTACATATCTAGGCGGGGTCTAAACATATAACCACAGGGATAACATAGGTACACCTGGTCATTTTTTTCAGAATTTTTTGAGACCTAAGTGCGTGGGCCCTGGTTCAATTGACATGGAATGACCCACAGGCTTCCTGCTCAACATATGCAAGTAAGGGCTGTACAGAGAGAGAGAGAGAGAGAGAGAGAGAGAGAGAGAGAGAGAGCTCTGCTGTACCGAGAGAGAGAGAGATAGAGAGAGAGAGAGAGAGACAGAGAGAGAGAGAGAGAGAGAGAGAGAGAGAGCTCTGCTGTACCGAGAGAGAGAGAGAGAGAGAGAGAGAGAGAGATAGAGAGAGATAGATAGATAGAGAGAGAGAGAGAGAGAGAGCTCTGCTGTACTGAGAGAGAGAGAGAGAGAGAGAGAGAGAGAGAGCGCTCTGCTGTACTGAGAGAGAGAGAGAGAGAGAGAGAGAGAGAGAGAGAGAGGGAGAGAGAGAGCTCTGCTGTACAGAGAGAGAGAGAGAGAGAGAGAGAGCGCTCTGCTGTAGAGAGAGATAGAGAGAGAGAGAGAGAGAGAGAGAGAGAGAGAGAGAGAGCTCTGCTGTACCGAGAGAGAGAGAGAGAGAGAGAGAGAGAGAGAGAGAGAGCTCTGCTGTACAGAGAGAGAGAGAGAGCGCTCTGTTGTAGAGAGAGAGAGAGAGCACTCTGCTGTATGGGTAAGACTACGTCCACTGTGCTCGCTCAGTAAGTGACCACGTCTTTCGTTGTGCACTGAACACACAAATGGAAAAGAACAAAGCAATATTATTAACCTAGCCTACTATTGTGAATGGAGTACAGACAGTGTATGTGTGTGTGTGTGTGTATGTGAGTGTGTGTGTGTGAGTGAGTGTGTGTGTGGTGATATTGTTTTTTCCAAGGCCGCAATCTGGTGTCCCACCCAGTCGTTTCCTGAAGCCATTATTCAAACACACGGATTCCCTTGAGGAGATAGGGGACATGGCTATATGGACACACACACACATAGAATGGATGCCCCACTCTCTGCCTCTGGGTGGCCATCTCCCTCTCTCTCACACACTCTCTAGAACGTAATCAGTACAGTCATCTCTGCCCACCCCCCTCTTTACTCCCCCCCCCCCCCCCCCCCCCACACACACACACACACACACACACACACACACACAGAAAGAGAGCCTATTATATCCTGCGGCCCCTTCTCCAATGTAAAGCTGAAATGCGCTCAAACTCTCATCACAAGCGTCCTGTTGCTACTGTTTCCATGGAAACCCTTCAAACACTATTGCTGGCTGGAGTGGTGGTCAGATTCATAACTGAAGAGGATGTGTGTGTGGGTGCGTGTGTGTGTGTGTGTGTTTCAGAAGGATAACAGTGGGATGCCTCCTGATATTTTTAACCCTGTAATCAGAGTAACGGCAGGTTTCCTGTTGCGAAAAGCAGACGTCATGTTTTCTAATGGCACCAAGACCATCTCGCTCATACGCGCCCGACAGAGCGGAGGCCATATCATCTAACCAGTCGTCTTTTTCTGACTTCTCAAACTCTCACTCTTACATGGGCCTCTCTCTCTCTCTCTCTCTCTCTCTCTCTCGCTCTCTCTCTCTCTCTTTCTGAGCAGTAACCAGCAACCTAAATAAGCCTAAATAAACACATGAGTGAGCAGCACACACACACCCAGCTGCCATTATTGTTGATGTAAATAGTGAAGCCCATTCATAGTCCCTCACACACACATGGGTGTGCACGTACAAACGCACACACACACTTGTCACATGCCTCGACAGCTGTGAGCGCCTGTCACATAATAAACAGCCTCCAATATCATCTTACACACACACACACACACACACACACACACGCTCACACACACACACACTCACACGCACACACACACACACGCTCACACACACACGCTCACACACACACGCTCACACACACGCTCACACACACACACACGCTCACACGCACACACACACACACGCTCACACACACACACACATGCTCACACACACACACGCACACACGCTCACACACGCACACACGCTCACGCACACACACACACACACACAGACACCAAAAAAGAGCACTCCTCCTGACCTGGCCTGTCATGTACCTGGTAGGAGAGGCTTTTATAATTACTCACACATCCTTCCCCAGCCACCACTAGAGCAGCACCCAGCCACCACTAGAGCAGCACCCAGCCACCACTAGAGCAGCACCCAGCCACCACTAGAGCAGCACCCAGCAGCTGTGTGTGAGAGAAAAAAAAGCGTGAAGCTCCGCTCAGTCTGTGAATAACTGACCCGACACACACACACAGTTTATGAAATATAGAGCAGCTCTGGAATCTTATTCTGGGCTGGGTGCCTTGACTGCATTTGAGAGTGTGTGTGTGTGTGTGTGTGTGTGTGTGTGTGTGTGTGTGTGTGTGTGTGTTGCACCCTGGAATCCTCAGTGACATTTACTATGGATGACAACATGCGCTATTGTGAACATGCAGGGGTCTAAATACTGCCCCCTCCACCACCATTCTGTGTATAGTGTGTGTGTGTGTGTGTGTGTACGTAAGTGTGTGTGTCCACAGCCAGTGTGGTCTGCTTTGGGGCTGCCTAAAATATTTAAGGAGCAGACTAGTGCAGTACACTAGTCAGATTTAACTAGGCTATTCAGACACATAAACAGACATGCATTCCAGCCAATCACCAATGAGCTTCAGAGGCAAGGGTTGGAGGGATTGGCTGATAGCTGGAGGGAGGGACTGGCTGTTGAGTTCAAATATCAACAACTTTTTAACAGAACTGTGGACGATTTTAATGCACAAATCTTCATTGAAGTCCACTAAATGAGTGTATTAATATCAGAGACACAAACCGAGGCTATATCTATCTAATGTCAAAGGGCATCACAGACACAACACAACAAATTGCAATAGCTTTTGAGTCTATTTTTTAGGCAGATCTTACATGCAACAGTAACATTCTAGCGTCCTGCATGCCGACACACAGTAACTGACCAATAATAAACTATTGATTATGCTGTTAGTCGTCTATTACATATTGATCTTTGCTTAATAATTGACTGGTGCCTATTGATCTCTTCGTCACTGTCCAGGCTAATTACCCAGACCAATTACCCCACAGCTGGTCATCTATGGTCACAGGGTCACCTATGGTCCCACTCACACACACACACACACACCCTCACACACTCCTTCCCACTGTAAACGTGCAGTGCCTATGCCTCCCTCTGTGGGATCCAATGAGCATATGATACTGATGTGGGCAAGAGCTGGTGTCACCATCAAGTGAATAACAGCGATCCATAGTTTCATGCTGGTTTTCAGCACAGAGGAAGTTCACACGCGTTAATGCTCAAATAAACACGTGCACTCTCACGTCACACAAATACACACGTGCACTCTCCCCCTCACGTCACACACACTTGCCCTTCATCCTCACATTCTCTAGCTCAATGAAAAACACACCAGCACACGCACACTTTCTCTCTCTCTATGTCACACATACCTAGCCCTTTCTCGCTTTCTCTTACACACACACACCACACACACACACACACACACACACACCTAGCCCTTTCTCGCTCTCTCTTACACACCCCACACACACACACACACACGCACATCTAGCACTCCCCTCCAACATTCTTGGGAGCCCGTGAGGGGGAGCCCATAAATCTGTGGACAGAGGGAGGAGCTGCAAAGGGGCCTCTGCATGGGAGAGCAGATAGACAGATAGACCCACAGACAGGCAGACAGACAGGCACGACAGAGAGCAAGACAGACAGACAGACAGAGAGCCAGGTAGACAGGCAGGCAGACAGACAGGTAGACAGGCAGGCAGACAGACAGGCACGACAGAGAGCAAGACAGACAGACGGACAGACAGAGAGCCAGGTAGACAGGCAGGCAGACAGACAGAGAAACAGGTAGACAGGCAGGCAGGCAGACAGGTAGACAGGCAGGCAGGTAAACAGACAGCCACCACACAATAAGTTTCCATGTTGTACCTCTTAAATTGAATGAAATCCTTTCATTGTAGAGCTATGTGAACCTTTGCACAGCCTCTCCTTGTGTCTCTGTCCCTCAACAAACCTGCATGCATGTTTAAAGAAAACAAATCCTGCAAGGATTGTTGTTGGCATAGAAGACGACTGGTTAAATCGTGATTAAATCTGTTAGCATCATAACCACGTTGCGCAAATTTGTTCAAAACTGTGAACACCCTCCGTCACCTACCACCACAAATAGAATTCAATTCTGTGGGAAACACTGCAAGGTCACACATCTCACACGTACACTGGCCTTGTTTAAACTCTTTGCATAATGCATATCATATCTTTAATGCATAATATCAGGGGACTGGATCACAAACATCCAGCTGAGACCCATTGCTGTTTACATCTGTGTTCAGATTTCGTTACCGCCAACGTCACCTCTGCTAGTGACCAAACAACTAGAACATTTTTTCCTGCAGGAATAAGAGGAACCTTGAGGGGAAACGTCATATGACTGAGCAGTATCAAGTTGCCTGGAAGAAACTGGACACTACTGGGTCTGTTTCAGCTTTGCTTTTCCAACCACACTGCAAGGACCTTAAACCTGGCACGACGATTGGCTATTACTGGCTATGCAATTACAAAACGGGGATGACACGGTCACAGGACGAGCAACGCAGCCTGGCAGACGTTAGTGTCTGCTGAGAAAGTTCCCAGAACATGAGAAACATCTGCTGGTCTCTGCAGCCCCCCCCCCTCTGCACCACTCTCCCTTCACTCCCTCACACAGCAGCCATTCACTCCCCCCCCCCTCTCTCCCTCTCCCCCTCTCTCCCCCTCTCTCTGTCCCTTTCACTCCCTCTTTCTCCCTGTCCCTCTGTCCCTGTCATTCCCTCTCTATCTGTCCCTTTCACTCCCTCTTTCTCCCTGTTCCTCCCTCTCTCTTTCTCTCTGTCCCTTTCACTCTCTCTCTCTCTCTCCCTTTCACTCCCTCTCTCCTCCCTTCCTCTCTCTCTGTCAGCTCTGAGTACTCGGAGCAGATGTCCCAACGGTTTTTGTCACCTGACCCCCCCTCTCACTCAAAGTTACCCTGAACTTTTCACTGAAGTCCCCACACACACACACACACAGTGACTGTTAGAGACCCAGGCGCGCACATACACACACCCCTCCTCAGTGACTGTGTGTGAGAGACCCAGAGGCGGGCTCCCCGCTGGTGTGTAATAGCTCCTAAGTGTTGGCAGAACAATCACACCCAGCAGCACATTCACCCCACGGCGGTTGAGTCGGCGGCCCCTGCTAACCTACACTAATCTCGCCTTAAATCAAACCCAAGACGTCGGCTTTTTCATTAACTTCTGCTAATCACCGCTAACAGTGGAGCCTGCACACACACTGTGCATTAAATGTCTCTTGCTAGCACACACACACACACACACACACAAGTTTCATATATGAGCCTACATGCATAGAGGTTTTCCAAGACACAACCAACAAAAATTGTTTTAATGAATAAGGAAAATGGCTCAGATATTGGGAATGCTAGTTAACGTCACACTTAAACAGAAGAGCTGATGCTGCAAGAACTGGGTGACAATGTCACAGCTTTTTTCGACAGCTGTTTTTTTCCCTCTGCCCCCCCCCCCACACATACACACAAACACACACATAATCACACACACACACAAGGTCATCCATCTTTATCTTCTTATGAACACTGACAAAAAAAAACTGCCTACACAGCAAAATGCAAACAGCCGTAGGCCTACAGGAGACTCAAATGGGTTAGAGTGGGCTGCAGCTGAAAGTCGGCATGGTAACCTGGCACAGCACAGAAGGAGGTCATAGTGTGGGCAGCCCCGGTCCCTTCCCCAGGGTCGCTATGCTAGCTAAATCAGACTGGGTCGCTATGCTAGCTAAATCAGACTGGGTCGCTATGCTAGCTAAATCAGATTGTGTCGCTATGCTAGCTAAATTAGATTGGGTCACTATGCTAGCTAAATCAGACTGGGTCGCTATGCTAGCTAAATCAGATTGGGTCGCTATTAGGGCTGTTACTTTTGTGAAAAAATCCTGTTCGATTCTTGAGACATAATTGTTCATTGAATCGATTGTAAAATCGATTTTTCATGTCTAAAGACGTTTCAATTTTTAATGCCAAATATAGGACAATCCACGAGTTTTGTGCACAATGACAAACAGGAGTGCAACATTCTCGAAAAAACAATAAGCAGAGTGGACTGCCATAACATCAGTGAAAAACATTACTGCAGGCTTCAACGTGTTTGCGTTTACAATTAGAAATGTCAAACAAATTTCGCCTACGTAGAACTCACGACTGCACAGTTTGCATACCGCTTTGTCCTTCTCCATAGTTTGATATACCCAAACCCCGAAGTGCTTCCATATCGAACTCCTCAAGTTATTAGGGCCCATCACTCGTATCTCTCATGTGGCACAGGTTGATCGTGTTGTCCTCAATTTTTTGACAAAACACCAGCAGCACAGCAGCCGATTGAAAAAGCTGTTTCCGGTGCGTAAAATTGGTGGGAATTTTCTTTTTAGCTTTCGCAATGCTTATTGCACTTCGGAATTCTTTGTTATTTTTCTGCTTGTTCCTGAGTTTTGTTACATCTATCTTTTTCATTTGTTTAATTCGTTTAAAATTAATAGTGTACATATTTGGTTAAAATCGATTCCCTATTTTAGTTTTCGAAACTTGTGTTGGTTGGTCCAATCGATTTTCGAACGTAAAGTGACAGCCCTAGTCGCTATGCTAGTTAAATCAGACTAAAGATGATAATATAGCAGTTAACGATATTGCCCTGGATCCAGTTCATGGGATAAAAATTAAAGACAGCCGTTTTTGAAAAAGCTGAAAAAAGACCAGGGCCCTCAGAGGATCCTTCTTTCTCAGGGTGTGGGTCTGAGAAAGAAGCATCTGTGTGTGTGTATGTCTGTGTGTGTGTGTGTGTGTGTGTTTGTGAGTGTGTGAGTGTGCAAAGTACAGGGCTACAGATCTGATCAAAGAAACTGATCAGATCAAGACTGATCAAAGAAACTCAACAGGCTGAGAGAAAGAGAGAGAGAGAGAGAGAAATTAAACTGGGGGAGGGAGAAGTGTGGGACCTCTGCAGGCACTTCAATATTTCCCTGAACTACAGGTCCCATGTGTTCCATGTCCAAACAGGCCCCCAGCCCCAGCGCGCACCGCACAGGTATGCCCACCTGAGTTTCCCGACTCCTAGCACAGCTGAGCCCTGGAGGACCCACTCCCACCCTCTCATTACCAAACTCTCCCGGCCCCAGCACGCACCGCTCCCTTTCTCGCCTCGGAGCGCCGCCACGCCCACATTCCAGCCGTGGCGTTCCCCTCTCCCACTCCCAACCTGGAGCGAGCACGGACGGCACGCAGGTAAGAGCGCAAACCGTAAAAACCACCCGGAACATTCCAGCTGTCTCAGCAGTCACAAGATGAGAGCCAGGGCTTAAAATTCATTTTTCAAAATGGGGGGGAATTCCCCCCTTAGGTTATTCATGTAGGGGGGATTTACACAATTTAGGGGGGAGGGGGGGTCGATTCTGATACCAAGTCAAGAATTGCGATTTCAATACTTTGATACTTTTTTTAAAAAAAGTGTTTGATTTTGGGGCCCCCACCACCCTGACGTCATCAGTAATATATACTGTAGTGGGATCATTCACAACAGTGGACATCCTAGATTCTGCTTGACTCTCTCCACACACACAAACACACACTGAAAATGATAGCTTATGTGATATGTTTCTATCATATATTTTTGAATTCATATAGAGTGTATTTATTTAATAATGCATTTTTTTTAAAGTATAGCATTTTACTAGTAATTACTAGTAGCTAAACATATTTAGTAATTTGAATGCCTCATATTGACGTTTAACCTATAACACTTAGGCATATCTTTAATGTGGTGTGTAGGTCCAATTGAGTGCACATTGCTGATGAGTAGGTGTAATTGAGTGCCTGTCACTTTAAGAAAATACGTGAGAGTAATTCTATGGAGTAATTAGCCCCCCTTCAACCTGACGGTTTTAGGCTATAGTCGCTAGTGAATAAAAGTTGTGCATAGTGCGGTATGTGTATGCAAATCATTATGTTTTCTATGTCATTAGATACAATAAATGTTCAAAAAACTAACATGTCGAAGACAATCTTTCTGGGATCAAGTGTTGACGTGACCTGAGCTAGCAGGATAGTTACCAAGGAGCTCTTTCCAGATGTAAAAGTTTGCCATGGTAGCGTAGCCTATTTGCGTAAGCGCAAAGTGGTTCTCTCTCTCTCTCTCCGTGTGTGTGTGCGTCTGCATGAGGCTATGTTCAATTCAACTCGGTAGTTGATCAGTCCGGTCAATAGCACCGCATTCACGCCACTTAATGATTGGCTATATTAACGTCATCAGACAGGCTGTAAAAGTGTATGCGGGAATTTCTCGCATTATGATGGCTAGAGTTGCGGGACTTGAACAAATTATGCGCAATACCCGCAATCCCGCAGTGAAATTTAAGCCCTGAGAGCCGAGGGGTTTCATGAACGCCGGAGGCCACATCGGAGTGTGTGAGCGTATGTGTGTGTGTGTACTAGTAGATGTCACAATTGAGTGAGTGTGTAGTAGACATGTCCAATGAAGGGTGGAAAAAAATAATTGCCATTTCTGAAATACTAGCATTTCCTGAACAACAATAAAGCTTTACTGGACTGTGGGAAACACAGATCATGGTATGGGGAATGCAAATGCAATGTCATAATGCAAATAAACTCTGAATGAGAACATTCCAGAAGTTGTTTATTTAGATTCTTTACTGTTCTACCACAGTGTGTTAGAGACCTGCAGCAAATCAGGGGGCAAAGCCACTGTCTTCTGTTTGAATTCTCATGATGTTACACTAAAAGGAAATCAAAAGCTAACCCCATCCTGGATCAGTGCACAATAAGCTCCAAGTTCAGACATTTTAAGCACAGTTGCCAATGAGAACAAAGGCAACACAAGACAGAGGATGACCATACAATGGGAGTAGCCATGGCAGGGAGACTGGAATCCAGCAGTAAAGTTACATAACTCTCTGATTTGGTCCACAATGTTTCCCTCCTCTTTCCTTGTGTGTGTGTGTGTGTGTGTGTGTGTGTGTGTGTGTGTTGTTTGACTTTCTAAACCACACACGCACACATGCTCGCTCCCCCCCCCCCCCCCCCCCCCCCCCCCCCCCCGGCTGAGTCATCAGCAGAATCGCGCGCGGGAGAACGGGCCAACGAAAGAGAAAACAACACCAGCACCTCCATGGAGCCAGAGGAGCACCAGCCATACCGCGCGAAAACACTTCTCAGAACAACAACAACAAGTACTAGTGTCCCAGTGGATGACATCTTTTATGTTTGAGTATTATTGAGGCTATATAATAATCCAAAATTAAAAATTATAGTGAAAAAAGAGACACATTTTAGAACCCCCAAACACTGACACATTAGTGATTCATTAGCCGACGTCTCAGTAGGGGTGCGGGATTTGACAGAAGTTTGGCAGACGGAGTCTTGAACAGAGCCCTGGGGCGACTACTCCAAATACCTTCATCATTAAATTCCATTACGAAGGTTTAGCACCAAAGTTTGACAGTAAAACAGCTGCTTGTGCTGCCTTCCCCTGACTGGCAGTGAAGGTGGCGTTAAGCACACTACAGTACAAGAGTGAGAAGACTGAGGTGCTGCCACACACACACACACACACACACGAGGGCCTGGAGCGAGAATACAGCATGCACGCACACACACACACAGACGCTCACACGCACACACACACAGGCCTCATCTTGATCTGATTGGACACACACACACTCAGCTTAGAGAGGAGGGTTCTGATCCCGAACAAATCCAAGGCTGTCCAAACCCTATGGGCTGAGTGGTTGAGTTTATGTGCGTTTGTATGTGTGTGTGTGTGTGTGTGTTTGTGTGGGTTAATCCAGACACTGCCTCTCACTCACCAAGGCACAAGTCAACAATCAGCCAACTGCTTGGACAAACACCAAGGTCATGTCAAAGAAACCCCACACCTGGACGGACGAACGTGTACACCTGCGGGTCATGATCACAGATTCCGAGCGGTCACCCAAACAAACTAGCCCGCTAGAGAGCACATCTAGGCTAGGCTCACCTGAGGGAGTACGTGTAGGCTAGGCTCACCTGAGGGAGTACGTGTATCCGGTGTTGTCCGGGGCACACTGTGGGGGCGTGTATGTGTGTAGGGGAGAGAAGTCCATGTTCATTCTTCTGTGCCACTACAGGGAGGGGCAAAGGGGTACTTTAGGACCCAGCGTGGGCATTATCACAGACACACAAAACACTCCCTCTCTCTCACACGCGTACACACACACACGCTTCACACACTTTCTCTCTCTCCCACACACACACACACTTGGGTTCAGCCTGTCACGAGCCAAGGCATCGAGACGTTTGTATAAAAACTGTACCCTGCCATTAATAGAAAAGCATTTTACTTACTGCCACTGACAGAGACAAAAACTAAGTGAAGCTAGTCTCACTGGGAATGTGTGGGCTAGCTGGAGTTTCAGCAAAAGAACGGTTACACCTACACACTCTGTTTTTAAATACGCCATAGCCATATCTCTGCCAATATACAATCCCAATCATACCACTGTGAAACAAAAGCTACAGCACACACACACACAAACATTTCTACCATGAAGAAAGAAAGTCTAAACAACATCACCTGCTCCATGACTGCAGTCATCCCTTGCGGGGCCAGACAAGAAAATGGCTCTTGAAAGCACTCGTCCGTGCACACACACCTGACTCAAATGTAACTTTGCGTTGTGATTGGCTAAAATCACAGGGAAGGGTGGAGCGTAGGCAGAGGGCGGGAACTCACCTGAGCAGGTGTGCGGTGTCGACACAAACCTGCCGCCTGGCAACAGCTTGCTTGTCTGACAGCACCATCACCACCATGAAAATGCCAGACGTACCTGTATGTCTGCATCATCCTGGCACGGACCACACACCAACAGGTGGAAGACTCCGATGATGCTTTAATGAATTACACAAGGTGGCAGTCAGGACCCCCCGCTGCACATGCATGGCATCATAGATAAGATGCACCCACACATAAGCTGCATGATCCATAAGTGGCACCCTGAGCGATGCCCGATGGTGAAGAGGGCATCTGATTTTAAATCAGTCACACTCTCTTCACCTGCACTACAAATCACAACAAAAACTCTATCAGTGCTGCAACTGACACTGCCTGGCCAACACCACTTCCTCCACTCTCACTGATGTATTTGAATGAAAACAAACAGCCTGGTTTGGATGGAAAGCCATTCCAATGCCCAGGTAAATCAAAACACGGATGGTTTCATCACTGAATGAATATATATATTATATATATATATATATATAAAGAAATTAAAACTCAGCTAAACAGCCAATACGGTTCAAAGATTAAAACCAACAGATGGCTTTCCCAAAAATCCACAGGACTGTGGTGCCCATGGAGTAATCTACAAAGTGATAATCTTTAACCAGCAGTCCCATCAGTAGCCAGAGCCCCTGGTATGGGTCGGGAGCAGGCTGGGTCAAGAGGGGTCAAGAGATGCCAACAATGCCACTGTATTGGAGAGGGGCACAGCTTACAGACTTAAGTATACTTGCTGGCAGTCAGAGCATGGCCTTACTATTCACCCACATGAGCAGAGCAACACCTAAGCAGTCCCATCAGCAAACGCTGAGATTGCAATCAGCTGATTTCTCTAGTCATCTCTCTCGCAGGCTGATATAAATATAGTGAAAAAGCCGTTTTGTGCGTGTGCTTAAAATAGTCCTATCCTAGCATGTTTAAGTCCCAGTGAGGACATCAGGCCTGACGAACTCAGGACATAGCTACTCTCGAGACAGGCTGAACCATTTCAGGGAAATTCACACGGTCACGCACACAGACACTCAGTCACTCAATAAATACGAGTCGTTAGTGCGAATGATAATGCGGTCCCAACTGAAAGTATTTAACACAGTCAGTAGCACTCAGCTAAATTACGCTACGCTGAATCTCCTAAGCTCCTTTGTGCACAACACGTTCTGTAATAGTGCGCGGAGTGTTCAAATCAAATTACCGTCAGTCATATATGCCTCCTGCTGCTCAATTGGTCTGTTTTTGGCATTATCTTTCTTGAAGAGATCACATTACATTGAATGCCTTGTTTTTGTGTACACGTCTGATTTACAAAGTATCGAGACGACGGTGCGTCTAATATTGCTGCATGCTATATTTAGACGTCAATATTTCAGCAGCACATTGCCCGATCAACTGTCTGACATTGGGAATGTGTGTATTCCTTGCAACACATGATGGCTATTTCAAAATACAGTTAGGCGTTTTGTTGTGGAGACAAGACAGAGTACGGTCTTGACCAGAATTTAGACAGCAGTTATAGAACACGACTGAAATCCCAGGCCCCGTGGTTCGGTTCGCTGTACGGTTCTGCAGAGAGGAGCTTCCCTGGCATGCGACAGAACATTCTAAATAAAAAAAAATGTCTCAGCGTTCTGACACAATGTATCTAGACTATGTATCAGTAGCCTACATTGAAGCCATAACAGTATCAATATCAACTATAGTTTAACTTGCCCGTCCAATAATAAGTCCATGTATCTTATGTTGTCTTCAGTGTAATCCAGTTGGACAAGAAATATCCAGCCTTAAAAGATGCGCAAACTTCTTGACGCATGTCAAGGCGCGTAGTCAAAATGATGGAAAACAGTGGTTCAGTCTCATAGGACAAGCGCTGATCTTGTGGACTAAATTAATCCGCGAACAGGTACAAAAGTTTGTAAATTGACAGTCGCCTGTTATTCTCAGACTACCAACAGAATTCCAAAATGGCTTCCCAGACGTAACAAAGCCAAAAGGATAGCTGCTGAGGTTGTTCCTCCCACTTCCAGACTTGGTATTGTCAATCATGAAGCTTACTTTGAATCTATTGGAGGATAGCGGGGACGCTGTGTCCCACCCTTCAAACAGGACTTCAGCAGCACCGTTAAGATGTAGAAGTAAGTAAAACATTCATGAATGATCAAACAGCATAAGTCAAAAAGCCTTAGCGTGCACACTGAGGCGTGGACCTCAATTTCTCACCCGTGTTCAAAATAACGATAACCTCCTATAAAACCTTCATTTCACTTATATAGTGGCCAGTACATACTATTAGGTCAAACCTGGACACTGCAGAACCATGTACAATAATTAATTATAATTAAACATTTTCAAATGATATGCTCATGACAACTCATTCAGATTAAACAATGCACCACTACTTTACCTAATTTGTTCTTACTTTATTCTAGGCTAAGTGACACTTGTGTATTGCTGTATGTCTCTAATATTAACAAAAGCGTGCCAGCCAAACATTTGATTCATTTCATGTAAACAATGCAGTTTTGCCGAATGACTCTTTTACTGTGTACAGAGACGGGCTCTTGTATGTATCACAAACGCGGATCACAGCACAACGCTGCCCCCTGCTGCCAAAAGAGAGCGCCATAACATGTGACGTCATATTCTAAATACTCTTCCACCTATCACAGCTCTCAAACCACAAGCACGTTGACAGCGGCCAAAAAGGGTGGCCTTACCGCGAAATGTGAAACAGCAAGCAAATCCACTTTGTTGGCAAGAGAAATGGGCATCAGTACTAAACGGATTAAATCACAAGTAATGACATAAAACTGTTCTCTCATTAACATACACAGATGCTGTAGAGAGCAAACTGCTGTTTTACAGAGAAAAGCCAAACAGCCTGCTGACTTTCTCATGACCAACCAAGCGTTCGATCATTTTTCTTTCCAATCAGTGCGTTTTGGACGTTAAGACAGTAGTGACAGACGGGCTTCACTGTCAACAGGTTACCATTGAGAATGATTTATTACGTGCGTGCTACCAACACAAAGCGTCGTCAGTTCCTGTCAAAGAAAACGGACTTTGCCCATTCCTCTACTTTTGGCTTGCAAATAACTTCCTTGTTAATCCAGCAAACAGGCTAACATTATGCAAATAGTTGCTTAGCATGCTAGTTAGTTCCCCTCTTTCACAAACTATATATGCCACAATCGACACACTTTAGACATAATTCACCAGTCAACATTAAGTTACTTACTTGTTTCTTCCCAATCAGATTCGGTCGGCTTCTCAAAATCAAGGGGATGCAAAGAACTAAGCCAATAAGCTAGCTATTAGAGTTTCACCATGCAGATACGTTCTCCTTAACGCTCCAAAACTTTTCCTTAAAGTCCGCTCTGTAGCCTATCAATACGCTTCTTCAGGGCAGCTTATTTCGCTGTTTGTATCATTCGGAGACGAGCTCTGAAGTCTGTTTCGGCGGATTTGAGCTGTCACATGGTAAGCTACAGCCTAACGGTGGAACCGCTAAAATCTGCATCACTTTTTCCCTGTACCACAAAAGGCGATGGGTGGGGTTTCTACGCCGGATGAAGTACAGTCATTCTGTCCGTAGGCACTGTGGCACACAGGCCTTGACTATAATTCTTGACTGGTTCTGGACCGGTCCGACAGGATCAGAACCAACCAGATCCATTTCAGAGTTAGATAGGCTTTAAATAGGCTTACAGAAGCCAAACAAGCCAGGCCCCTACCATTTTTTTACTTACTTTACATTAGTTAGTGTCATAGCCAATTGGAGCATAACATTCACAACTCTAAATTAGACTATAAATGACTAATGAATTGTAGCCCTATAGCCTACTATGCAGTAGCCTAGTTTGAGTAGGCCTAGTCAAAAGCACAATAGGCCACCTCTAGCATCCCAGAAACTGAATCGCAGGACTGAAAGTTATGGATTGATAGCACAAACCCCAGAATTTACACACACTCTCACACACACAGACACACACACTCATAGCAAAAAAATGTCAATGCGAAGATACAAGTAAAGATACAAACCAGAAAAACAAGCTGACAGGTAACATGATACGGAATGACAGCAATGCTTCAGTCCCATTGTTCTTTTCAGGTCTAATTTAGAAAAGATGACACGAGAGATTCGTACCAAACCAGCTTAGTTGGAAAACACAAACAGAGCTAAGGGATAGAAAGAATGATCTGGATTTGCCTCAATTGGATTTCTTTTATGTGTCTGTTTCATCTCTCCATGGGACAAGCACGTGGAGTTGACCAGTGTAAGTAAACCTGCTGTGAATACTACGTTGTCTAACTGATCATTTAACACTGCCTAATCCCTTTGGAGAATATGGAGACACAAAATGAATGATTGCAGTTTGGTCTTTTCATTGTAGCCCTATATTGTGAAAGCTGCGTAGAGACTGCCAAAGGTGAGTGCAGGCTAAACATCTAATCAGTCATGATGATAAGATGGCCATAGGCTACTGTATAGGCAACCAAAAGGCGAACTGATAAAAAAATAAAGATATATCTGTTTCTTGTTTGTCTTTAAGAGATTGAAAATGTCATGGGAAAGGCAACCTCATCTGATAGGCTCAGCGTTATTGAGCATGTTGTGAGGGGGAATTTGTGCCAGAAACATAAGCGTAAAGACATGAAGACATCGTGCATACACCTTTTTGGTGAGCTGAGCTGGTCATATGACTGATTGTATAGGCCAAACATTTATGATAGCATGCATTAAAGTTCAAATGAAATGTCAAATGATTTATTTTTAGAAATTCACCATGAGAAGTTTCGGACAGAGATGCTGACTGGAAACTCTCAACACTTGGAAATTCGCCTGTGCTACGAGCTTTCCCTGGCCTGCGTGGGAGTTAAACGTCTATCGCAGGTGTCACACTGTTTGCATATCTATATCTATCTATCTATCTGTCTGTCTGTCTATCTATCTATTCATCTATCTATCTATCTATCTGTCTGTCTGTCTGTCTGTCTATCTATCTATCTATCTATCTATCTATCTATCTATCTATCTATCTATCTATATATCTATCTGTGGGTAAATTGGGAGATCAGGTAAAATGGTTTTACATCTTGAGCTCTTTTATTAGTAACCAATCATGTTATTACATGGTAAGTAAATGCCCTTTATAATATACAATAATTGTCATTGGTCTGAGATAGCAAGGATAGGCAGCGTTAAGACTGTTTAGGTTATTA
Source organism: Alosa sapidissima (assembly GCF_018492685.1). NCBI lineage: Eukaryota > Metazoa > Chordata > Actinopteri > Clupeiformes > Clupeidae > Alosa > Alosa sapidissima. The sequence continues at coordinate 39,220,398 of NC_055959.1, read as the reverse complement.
TCAAAATATGTTAGCAATAGGGCCTACACATACTTTTTTTAAATGGGAAAGGGTTTCAAGTACCTGCACATCAGGTAAATTAGGACAAAATAATCAGCTAAAATCGGACATGTTTTTAGGTAAATTTTAGTGGGAGCCTAGCCTGGGTTTTGGAGCCATAAAATCTGTGCTGATTACAGTAATTTTGTCAATTAAAAAATATTGAAGAAGGTGCAATGAGTGTCACAATAGTCCAGAATGAACCATGATTACAGTAAGAAGGCTATCATTAGCATAGCCTAGCCTATCCCTCTCTCTACACATGCTTATGCACACCTGGGCTATTAGGGACTTTGGAGACCTTAGACAATGCGGGACTAGGGGCCCCTTCAACCATCCCTGCTCCCTTCTCAACCCCTTGCCCCCTTCGCAAAATGCCTGACAAAGAGCCAGGGTGCTTAAAACATTGCTATGTTTTTAAAGTAATACAGTTTGTATTTTTGGAGCAATTGCAGTGTGCAGACCACCATTCTTCCACTGTCTGGCCCCTGCGGATAAACTACTTTGGATGTGCGCACCCACTCTCCAAAGTCCCTTGCAAACCACCCATCAGAGGTGGAAAGTAACGAAATACATTTACTCACGTTACTGTATTTTTTAAGTAGTTTATAAAATTGGTATTTTACATTTTACTTGATTACATTTTGAGTTAAGTATTGTACTTCGCTACATCAAAAATCCCATCCGTTACTTGAGTAAAAAAAAAGTTAAGACTAACGAAAACAGAAAGGGAGAGAAAAAAAATCGCGCCCTACAACAGGACAGGAATCAAGCTGGCGCCATGCAGTCTTTCTGAAAGTGATGGAGTGACTGTGATGGAAAGTGATGGCCTAACCTATGAAAGTGTACAGTATTTTCCGCTATTTCAATGGGTTGTCTCAGTTCGTTTTAGCACTAATGATTGCGGAGATAGCCTATTCAAGCAAACACTATGGGATTTCGTGTTTTGACGTTTGTGCTCACCTTTCTTTGGAAAGAAGTTTATTAGTTGTTTCCCCTCATTTTTATGTCTATTTTTCCTGTTTCGGCCTTTGTTTTTGGTAACCTGGCTTGGCTTTCTTGGAGAAATACATTGCACCAGCAGCAATTAGCGGTCCACTACTAGCGATGCTCAACTAAATAAACAAAAGATAGACTATCGTGCAGGCGGACTAAACCATTTAGCTCTTTAGCAAGGGAGAGTGAGAGTGACCGTAGACAGTTTTCACTATGTTTTGTATACAAAATCCAGTCAGTCCTGTCATTTTGACATTTCATTTGGAAGTTAAAATATTCAGGTAAAATGGTGGAAATAAGTATTGAACACTTAATTTTTTTCCAGTGATTAGCCTGAACTTCATAGGGTTAGGGTTAGGGTTAGTGAGTCTATTCAAATTTTTCACCACACATTATATTAACACATATAAAAAATCCAAACATAACAGTTATGTGTAATAAAGTGGAATGACACAGGAAAAAAGTATTGAACGTGCCTACTGAAATTTCTTCAATACTTGGTGGAAAAGCCTTTGTTTGTAATGACAGCTTCAAGACATTTCCTGTATGACAAAACTTATTAGTCGCAGTATCAGGTGTGATTTTGGCCCATTGTTCTAAACAGATTCCAGGGGTCCCTCTTGTGAATCCTGATCTTTAGTTACTTCCAGAACGGTCTAATTTAATTTAATTGAATTGGCTGCCTTCAAGTCTTTCTGGAGCTTTCTCAGAGTGGTCCTTGGCCCTTGGAATTGACTATCCTTCTGACTCCCTGGTCAGAAATATTGCGAGGAGATCCTGTGCATGGCCGGTTGATGATGCAGTGATGTTCCTTCCACTTGCAGATAATGGCTCCCATGCTGCTTACTAGAAGATTCTGAAGTTTTGAAATGCATCTGTAACCAGTTTCATTGATATGTTTTGCAACAATAAGGTTGCAAAGGTCTTGGGAGAGCTTTTTGCTTTTATCCATCATGAAATGTTTCTTGTGTGACACCTTGGTAATGAAAAACCTTTTTATAGCCCATCAATATGTAGGCTACTAACCAAGCTTATATTAATTTGCACAGATAGAAAGGATAACTACTCTCTAACTACTTACAGATTCCAGCTCGTTCCTTCCCTTTCCTTGCCTTAGTGCTTTTTCTTAGCGTGTTCAATACTTTTTCCCTGTGTTATTCCACTTCATTACACATGACTCTACTTATGGAGTTGTTTGGATTTTTTATGTGTGGATTACCTAAGTTATTGCTAATGCCTGGTGAAAATGTTGTGCCCCCCGTATTCCACTTTTCAAGGGCCCTCTCCTCCATTGGGGCCCTATATTTCCCACTTTCCCCAAGTCGCCCTTTAATGTGCTGAACCTTCTGCTCGTTTCCAAATATAAAAAAACTCTCTGCAACTCAACATTGGCCTGCCTGCCTCAGCTGCCTGTGAGAGGAATTTCAGTTGTGCTGGATTACTGTTCACTGCAAAGCGATCAAGGATGAATGCAACTAACTTTGAAAATCAACTACTGCTCAAACTTAAAGGAGAACTCTTTCACATTTTTTCACAAAGATCTCCATTTCTCAACGTCACTGAGTACTGTCGGTATGAACACAACTGAAGTAATCGGTTTTACCTAGCTCGAGTTGCTCCAGCTACAGCGCTACACACTGGGAGCATGAACATTGCTGCCTTAGCTGCTGGCTGCAGCAACTCGAGCTAAGACCAAAGTCCTTTTAGGCAAGTCCCTCCACTCGGCAGGCCATATTGCAACGCTTTTTGGGCACTTATCGTGCATCTATTTCAGCAGAAATGCGTGTGCGTAAGGCTTCACGACACCAATCTTGCTCCAGCGGCAAGATCACAACAGATGATTGGCACGATGTCTTCACAGCACACCACATGATTGGCTCAATGTATTTTACAACACACCACATGATTGGCTCAATGTATTCACATGTCGACGTTTTGCCGTGGAAGGGTTGTGATATGTGTAGACAACTGCCATATTGGCGTTACAAACTAACCCCATGCATTACTATGGAGGATTTTTTGAGTGCTATATCTCCTCAAAGTCTCTGGTAAAAGTGTACAGTTTCAGATCGGTATTTTAACTTGTACTTGAGTAATATTTAATCAAAGTATTGGTACTTTTACTTGAGTACAATATTTTCATACTTTTTCCACCTCTGCCACCCATACACCCTTTTTAAAACATAACTGTCCCATTTTAGATAGATAGATAGATAGATAGATACTTTATGGATCCTCAAGGGGAAATTCAAGAATTTACAATTTACTGACCACGACTGTTCCTGAACATGTCACCAGAGTGAAGTAGCCTGGGTTTTAGTAGGCCTATATCTTTGAGGGCCCAAAGCTTCTAAAATGGTTTATTTGGCAACAGCAGAGACTATGAATTTTAGTAGTAATAGTAAATAGTAATTGCCTACTTGTGGTAGGATACTCTTCCAAAGTTTTTTTTTTTGTAATCCACCAAAAAGTGTCCCAATTTACCCCTATCTTTATATAAAGATCCTTATGAACCAGTGGTCTATTCTTCGTTGACAGGCGGATAAACGTACCTTTGAAGAGGATGACATCAGAACCTTACTACATGCGAACAAAGACCGAGTGCGCACCACGCGGCCGTTGGCTGAAATGAATCAAAAGGATGAGCTGTGAAGTTGGATAAAAGTTGGTCCAAAGCAAGCCGAGAATAAAGAACGGGCGCCATCTACTGGCTATTGCTGTTACACCTTATCATACACCTACCTATTTCAACATGCATTTTTTTTATATATATAATGTATAATAAATGAGATTAGTAAACTCTTGTCTCTGGTGTGTTACATTTGAAATAATGCAATGATTTTGTCATTGACATCTGTTAGATCCACAATCTGTGCGTTAAAGCAGCATGTGTGGGCTATGCCCCTGTCTATTTTTTTCTCAAATGGCCTTCTTATTGTATTGTATGTATTTGGTCTTTCATAGCAATACACATTTAAGGGGTTTAGGTTTACCGTCCACCGCTACAGGATGGGTAGTTGGCAGTATTTTTTGTGGGAGGCGCTGTTGTCAGTCAGTCACCCACCGACGGAAGGCAACTGTGTGTGTGTGTGTAACGTTAGCTAAAATTGCCACGAATTAGGTGGGTCTGTATGACGGCCCATCGGATAATATGAAAATAAAATGCCATCGAACCTCTCAAGACAAGTAACAATGTGAATCCAGTGATTATGGAACTTTGATGGAATTTTGGATGCCTAATGAAGGTAGGCTTCTAGGTCCTAGGCTGGTGGACGCAGGAAACATCAGGATTTCGCGCCAGCTTGCAACTGCTCATTCGAGCGAACCTGAAAAATAAATCACGCTTGCAAATATTTTAGATGTAACAATAAACGTTAATTAACTATTGGAGTTCGGCGTGTATTTGTTCTCTGTTCGCTTTCGAAAATGTAGTTATATGTCATTTAGCCGCACTTGCTAGTTGTGCGGGGCCAGTAACGTTATCAGTTAACGTATTTTGACAAGACTCCAGTCCCATTTAATGTTGTTTTACGATTGACTTGACGTTGTGTGATGTCAGCGTGGCTATACGGTTTAGCCATACGGAACATTTTTCGACTAATATTCGTGTTTTTGGTTTAAATACATTCAGCAGGACGACAAAGAAACGCTGCTAACGTTACAGATGTTCAGCCTTGCTTTAGCTAATCAGTTAGCAGCGACGAATGTTGGTCAATGATAGGCTACTAGGGCAGTGGGACACCAAACGTCATGTCGAGGTTTGTAGTATAACGTAACCTTACGAAAGGCAATTAATAGGTAACAAAATTACTCCACTGTCCTGATTGGCATGTCCTTCTATGAATATTTCTGGCTGAAGTCTTGGGCACTGCCCTTGCCTGTTCAGCAATACCATCGACAGATAGCCAGTCTGTGTTTATTTTGCGATTGCTGTTGGTTCAGAGCACATCAGGAAGTCCGAGAAGCTTTGGAAACAGAGTGTAGTGTATCTGATTTTATTTTTATTTGCTGTGTAAGGTCAGCGTCAGCGATGGAGAACTACGAGGAGTTCTGCTTGCGGAGCCTGTCCAAGCTGCAGTCGGAGGGGAAGGGAGAAACGATGCGCTCCGTCTCGCCGACACCTGGCCAATGGCTGAAATCCTCAGTCATCTGTATCCACGGCAGAACTATACTGTCACCCCGGGTATGTGAAGGGGGGGACGCGGTAATTGGGGGTAAATTACTTTGTTCTGCATTAGTATCGTACTGTTGCCAGACATGCGAACATAATGTGTTAATTATAAGCTAGTAGTATGCACAGGGGGTTTGTAAACATTGTCATCACAGAGTTGTTCTTGGCGTTGCTATATGCACATAGTTGCGTGGAGACGATGAACCAACTGAACAACTGTTCAGTCATAGTCTGTCAATGGTGCAGTAAGTTCCAATCCCGATGCCTCCATTTTGATGATATGTATGGCCAAATAATATAAAAGTCTGCTTCTGATCCATGTGACTAAACATGAAGCATTCGGGGTCAACTTCCTCTCTGAGAAAGGATGTTGTCAAGTTGTTTATTGTTGCATCAACTGGTCACTAAAGTGCTAGTTTTAGTCACAGTGCTTGAGAAAACCCTAGCACTTACAAAGTCTAGTGGTGTTGACCCAGTGTATTTTTGAAAGTGATGATAATGAAAGATGGCCCTTGTTGGCAATGTTGAGTTAATGTAATCTATTTAGCTCACCAGAGGACATGGCAACTGATTAGGATTTGATTACTGCTCTCTCTGTGAGAGATGCCATTGATCAGGATGGACAGCTGGAGTAGACGGAGTCATGTGGGTCTGTTTCCTGCTGACTACAGCCTAATGCAGTCTATCAGAGACTAGGCCTACATATCAATATCAGCATTTAAGTTTACTGCACGGATCAGCATTACTTTGCAGTGCACAGTACAGAGGAAACTGGCTGCATTTTCACAATTATCTTTAAGTCTAGATAAAAGGGCTCTGTTTACCATGAGCCTCTGTGGCTGTTCCCCATCGTTAATCCCCAAGGGCCGGACTGAAGGAAGAGCTAGACAAATAAACTGGAAGTTGGAAAGAGAGCTCATGGCTGGCATAAATGAGAACTAGGCTTGTGTCTATGAACTTGCAACCTGACTGCTATTACACAGTGCTGCTTGATGAGTGTGTTGTGTGTGTGTGTGTGTGTGTGTGTGTGTGTGTGTGTGTGTGTGTGTGTGTATGTGTGTGGTCTCTTGCCAGCTGACTGAGGAGCAGCGAAGAGAGATGTGTGTGTATCGGCAGAGAGCTGCTGAGAAGGAGGCCGAGAGAGAGGTTCTGTGCAGGAGTAGCCTGCTCACACAGGTGCAGAATATTCTGGACATTGCTCAGGTGAGGACTCACTTAACACACAGCTACAACAACGTACAAAGCCACACACACACACACACACACACACACACACACACACACACACACACACACACACACACACACACACAGTGTTTCCCATACATTGACTTATTTGTGGCGTCCCACCACAATATAAACATTGACCACCACACAATGATTTTCCAGGTTGTACTAAATTGTGCTTAAATCTGGTAGGCATCATAATCACGCTGTGCTAATTTGTTAAAAACTGTTGTATTCAAGTTAATTCTGCAAACCAACCACTACAAATGGAATTCAATTCTCTGGGAAACACTGCACACACACACACACATACACACACACACATGCTAATGAATAACTGTGCTAAACTGTCTTGACAGTGGCCCTCCATACCATAGCTTTGATACAATGTTCAACCTTGACTGAAAAACCGGCTAATAGATTAGTAAATAAAAAAATGGTAAAACACACTAATAGATTTTTACTATTTCAGTTAAAACATACCATAGAGCTGACACATTTATCTTGTGTTGCTTACTCACACACACACACACACACACACACACACACACACACACAAACACACACACAGTGTGCTAATGAATAACTGTCTTGACTTTTGACAATGGCCCTCCATACCATAGCTTTGATACAACGTTCAACCTTGACTGAAAAACCGGCTTAGCTTGTTCTTGAATGAACAGCAAGAAGAAGATGTCTGTACGAACGTGTTAACGTGTTCCGGGACTGTTATCTTTTGAGGAATGGGTCTAGGGTTTGAGAAAGGTCTGCTGAATTACTGTAGAATTACTGTCTTTTATTAACCTGACTCCGCCAGATGGATGCTTCGCATTTGCTCTGCATGTCCATCTGGGAACTTTCTGTTGGAGAACTTTTGGGAAGGGGCGGAAATACTGGTTAGCTGATTGGATAAACCATCTGTCTATCACCACCTATGTTGGTTATCGACGGGCCAAATCAACCAATTAGATGAACGAAGTGTCTAATGCCTTCGTTTAACATACAATTAAGTTAGGTAACATAACTAACATTAACATTTTTTAACTTACCATTTGTATGTGACATGAACCTAATCAACGACAATTCCCATCAAGTTTTTACGGTAGGCCCTACACTTCTGAAGAAAGTATATTCCTCCATTATGAACTGGAATCGGCCGTGGAGGATGTCTGTGTCGTTCATTCCTCCCAGCTGCATGGCTGAGACTCATAGCTTCACAGCTTCCCCAGGAATACTTTCTAATTTGAATAAAACTTGCGCGATAGCTATGCTCATCTCATCTGTGGATGACGTCATGTTGTTTGTTGCGTCACACCTAAACCCGCCTCAAAACCAACGCTGATTGCCCGTTCATTTGGTGAATGAAAGGAAAGTTGCCAGACTGATCTGCGAGTGGAAACCTGAAGCTCGCGAGATCAGGATGGTCTCACGTGGCTAGTCTTTTATTCCTGTTCAACTGAATTTGAGAAAACAAAAGACTTTTGCACACCTTCTGCACAGGTGTGTCGGAGAAGACCTGAGGTCGACTGACAAGGAACTTAGAGACTCCCGCACACTGTTTGTCTTGCGAAAATTAATTTAATAAACAATGTTTCTGTCCTACGACCATCCTCAGATTATTCTCAGGTTATTTTACAAATAGGCTGAGGAAGATTGAAGGACCCAAACATTGTTTATTAAATTGATTTTACAACAGAAACTGTGCGCCAGTCCCTATTCCTGTTCCAACTGAATTCAATCTTTTAAGAGTACTTAATTGAGTGTGTGTGTGTGTGGGGGGGGGGGCGTTTAAGTTGTTCACATTAGGCATCAGCACGATATGTTTTCTTTCCCTGCAGAAACGCAAAGTGCTCCAGCTGTCCGAGGCTCCAAATTATCCCGTGAAGCACAGTCCTCAAACCGAGCTGCAGCTCAGAAGCTTCCCCCAGGGCTCAGACCAGCAGTGCCTGCCCGATGGAAGGGTAGTGGTGACGGCCACCGCCCACCAGGTGGCGCCGTTTGCTCTCCGGCTGAGGGAGGTGGAGGTGAGGACCGAGGAGGAGGAACAGGAGGCGGACGATGATGATGATGAGGAGGAGGAGATGGAGGAGGACAGTATGGGAGGTGAGATGAGTCTGCAGAGCCTACTGCGGAGGTCACGCGAGTACATGGAGCGCGAGCAGGGTCGTGGCACAGGGTCAAAGGTCAACTGCAACAGTGCCAGCGGTGCCAATGCCACCAGGCCGGTGGCCGCTGTGGCCAATGAGAGCCTGTCCGACAAAGAGAACGAGAATGGAAGTCCTGTCGACGAGACAACGTCGCAACGCCAAAGCCCCGAGTCTTCCGCTGCCACAGTCCAACGGCAGTGCCGGGACGAGAGCGTGCCCACCGTGGGCCCACGTGGCTCTGCCGGGTCAGTGCCAAGCGGGCAGTGGGCCCGGCCGTGCCAACCCGAGCCCAGTCTGAGTCCAAGTCCGACCCTGCGCCCGCACCGCGGCAGACCCAGGCCCGTGTCCACCGGCGACCTCCTCTTCGCCTTCCCCGCCACCGTCGACATCGGCGCGGCTCGCCCGAAGGACATCGGTGTCGCCTCGTGGCTCACCATGGACCAGAGGTCGCCGGACCACGCGTCCAGCGCCAGCTCAGTGGCCGGGAGCCGCCGTGCCAGCAACACTGGCCCCAGTCCGGTCAGCGAGGCGGCGGGCATCGTGGGTGGTGCTGGTGCTTCTGGCGGACCGAACCCGCCAGGTCCAGAGGGCTTCCGGCGGAGGTGCCACACCCTGGACAGCCAGATCTGCCCGCCCATCGACCGCAGTCAGGAGCGGCTCCCGCGCTTCATGGCCGGCGTGGCCCAGAGGCCCTCCGCTCGCAGGTCTCCGCCTGGACCTCTGTACCCGGGCCAGGGGCAGGACAGCCCCGTGCCTGCCCTCCTGCGGAACCACCCTCTGACCCCTGACCCTGTGACCTCTCAGGTCAGGCAGCGGCTGGACAGTGAGAGCGATCATGAGAGCAGGCGTGCCAGCCTCCTGAGCACACCTGTGGAGGAGAACCGCACAGGTGAGGCGGTGGACTATCACATGATTAGATAAAGACTAGCGATTATGAAAAGATGCTTTTCTGTTGATTGTTTTCTCTTAAAGGAGAATTCCGGTGTGATATTGACCTAAAGTGTATTGAAACATGATACCGAGTGTGAACGTATGTCTCATAGCCCATCTTGGCTTGTCCCCTGCACTCCAAAATCTGGCGCTAGTTAGCCGATGCTACCAACAGCTTTTTCAATAGTGGTGCTTCGGCATCGGGCTAGCCATGCAAATAAATCACTGTTTTACACCCATTTACGAGGCTCAATGCATCTCCACACTGCACTGGTAGACTTCCGAGGGCCCTGACATTTAAAACGAGACATTGAGAACTTTGAAAAAGCACTGGTAGTTTACTTACAAGACGATTTATACAGACAGTATCTTCACGAAGTTTAGCGTTTGCAGCCATCTTGAATTTAGTCACGATAAGTCGAGCAACGAGTAAGAATGAACAGGTATGATAAGGGATCAGATTCCAAAAATAATTAAGTGGAAATGCATGGATTCCAGTTTCTTCCAGTAGCAGCAACTGGAATCCATGCATTTCCACTGAATTATTTTTGGAATCTGATCCCTTATCATACCTGTTCATTCTTACTCGTTGATGCCGAAGCACCACTATTGAAAAAGCTGTTGGTAGCATCGGCTAACTAGCGCCAGATTTTAGAGTGCAGGGGACAAGCCGAGATGGGCTATGAGACATACGTTCACACTCGGCATCATGTTTCAATACACTTTAGGTCAGTATCACACCGGAATTCTCCTTTAATCGATTAGTTGTTTGATCAAGGTAATGATTTTAGAGTAGGCTACAGAGTATATTTATGAGTGTGTGTTTGCAGCTGATTGTAATACCTGCTGAACTACATCAGCCTAATAATTTAAGTGGCAGAAATCATGCTAAAATACAGGATTTGTTTCTACATTTTTCAGTGTTTGATCGCTAGTTGTTCATTTGTGTGTGTGTGTGTGTGTGTGTGTGTGTGTGTGTGTGTGTGTGTGTGTGTGTGTGTGTGTTTGACAGATGCAGTGGACGCTGTTCAGTGGAGAGTGCAGGCCCTAGAGGAGGAGCATGCTTTTCAACTCTCCCTGCTCCTCGCAGAGCAAGAGAGGGAGCAACAGCGCCTCCGCCAGGTCAGGCACTCAAACTACACCCAGTTACTACAGAACCAGAGGAGCTACAGTAATGTCCTGTGTATTAGCCGCATTGTGTATAAGCCGCAGGACAGTGTTTTATGCAAGTTAAAAGAAACAAAGCCATATTAATACCATAATAACTGCCCCCGTGTATTTACCTCATAGCTGAAGACATTTTGCAAAATCAATGGATAAGCCCGGTACTCTACTCACATAGGGTTTCCAGTCAACCACAGGGGGGACAAAAATACAGTACATGCTGTTATTCGAAGGCCGAATGTTCTTGTGAACACACAGCCATTCATTCACATAGTCTTTGAGAAGCCTGCTTGAATGACTGTTAAGCACATGGACAGCATGGTGTCACTTTCAGTACAAATGAAGCCAAGACTGGTCAGCCCAGTCTTAAACATTGAAACATTGAAGCCAAAGTCTTTGCAGTAAGTGCTTTGGAAGCCCGAGCGTACACCGTAAACAGAGAATCTGCCAGGTCCATCCAGAATCAAGTAGCCATACTTGGTTACATCTATGACTTGTTTTTTGAGTTCCTTCTGGTGGCTCCACTGGCTTCACTTTGGACTGCGCCTATGCTGTCCAGCATTTATTTCATCATCATCATTATTATTATTATTATTATTATTATTATTATTATTATTATTATTATTATTTCAAGTCATTATTTTAAGCAGCTGTGGTGCAGTGCAGTGATTATGTCTGTGCATGCTATTTCTATGGAGTAATGTTGCGTTTGTATATGTGTGGTGTTGTGTTGTGTGTGTGTGTGTGTGTGTGTGTGTGTGCGCATTTGAGTGTGTGTGTGTGCATTTGAGTGTGTGTGTGTGCATTTGAATGTGTGTGTGTGTGTGCATTTGAGTGTGTGTGTGTGTATCTGTGTGTGCATTTGAGTGTGTGTGCATTTGAATGTGTGTGTGTGTGTGTGTGTGTGTGTGTGTGTGTGTGTGTGCATTTGAATGTGTGTGTGTGTGTGTGTGTGTGTGTGTGTGTGTTGGACAGGATCTGGTGGGCACGGAGCGGTGTGTGTCGGGAGTGTGTGCCAGTGAGTCTGGGGGCGAGTGGGGGTGTGTGAGGGGGGAGCAGTACCCAGCCTCCAGACCCTGCTCCAGTCTCAGCCCGGGAACAGCTGAGAGGTCTCCCCCCCACAGCACCTACAGCATGGGTACTGCACACACACACGCACACACACACACACCACACACCCCCACAGCACCTACAGCATGGGTACTGCACAATCACCACAGCACACCCTCAGTACGCACACACACACACACACACACACACACACACACACACACACACACACACAGCACCTACAGCATGGGTACTGCACACACACACACACACACACACACACACACACACACACACACACACCCCCCCACAGCACCTACAGCATGGGTACTGCACAATCACCACAGCATACCCTCAGTACACACACACACCATACACACACACACACGCACACACAGCATGGGTACTACACGATCACCACAGCACACCCTCAGTACGCACACACACACACACGCACGCACGCACACACAGCATGGGTACTGCACAATCACCACAGCACACCCTCAGTACGCACACACACACACACACACACACACACACACACACACACACACACACACACAGCACCTACAGCATGGGTACTGCACACACACACACACACACACACACACACACACACACCCCCCCACAGCACCTACAGCATGGGTACTGCACAATCACCACAGCATACCCTCAGTACACACACACACCATACACACACACACACGCACACACAGCATGGGTACTACACGATCACCACAGCACACCCTCAGTACGCACACACACACACACGCACGCACGCACACACAGCATGGGTACTGCACAATCACCACAGTACGCCCTCAGTACACACACACACACACACACACACACACGCGCGCACACACACACACATGCACACACACACAGACCTACACACACACGCACACACACACAGACATGCACACACGCACACGCACACGCACACACAGACATACACACACACAGACACACACACACACACACACAAGTCAGTCTGTCTGTAATCATCATTTTACCACACATATCGTAACTGCCCCTATTTCCACCGGTCCCGTATTTCCACCGTCTTGCGTGTATGTGTCACTTAATATCCATTTCTATACAAACCAAGACAGCGGACTCCTATAGAAACGCAACCACCCACACCATAGGTGTATCTAAATTAACTATGTACCAAAAATGACATTTTACCGTGACTCCAGGAGCTGTAAACAGTGTTGTAAGGCTGCGTGTACACAACCGCTTGGAGCTCCAGTGGAATTTTAATTTCACGACGAGAATTCTCGGTCTAACCGTCCATGTGCCGTTGAAACGGTGTAAATAGGCGACCCATCAGGCCAGCACTATAACTCAGAGCGTGGTAAACAAAATCGGATATTTCAGGCAGTAAATGCTCCCGTTAAGAACCAAACCAGATTTTGTTCAAATCTACACAACTATGGCTACTGAAAAATGTAAGGTTCATTTAGTAAATGTTATTTTGAAGTGTTAAAAAACATCGTTGTTTTAGAATTTCTGAACAAAAGTGGTGATAATTGGGGGTGTTACGATATAGTTAACACTCTTTATAAACAGCAGTTGAAGAAACATTCTCTCTCTCCCTCCAACTGTATCTCTCTCTCTCTCCAACTGTATCTCTCTCTCTCTTTCTCTCTTTCTCTCCCTCTCCAACTGTATCTCTCTCTCTCTCTTTCTCTCTTTCTCTCTCTCTCCAACTGTATCTCTCTCTCTTTCTCTCTCTCCCTCTCCAACTGTATCTCTCTCTCTCTCTCCAACTGTATCTCTCTCTCTTTCTCTCTCTCTCCCTCTCCAACTGTATCTCTCTCTCTCTCTCTCTCTCCAACTGTATCTCTCTCTCTTTCTCTCTCTCTCCCTCTCCAACTGTATCTCTCTCTCTCTCTCTCTCTCCAACTGTATCTCTCTCTCTCCCTCTCCAACTGTATCTCTCTCTCTCTCTTTCTCTCTTTCTCTCTCTCTCCAACTGTATCTCTCTCTCTTTCTCTCTCTCTCCCTCTCCAACTGTATCTCTCTCTCTCTCTCTCTCTCTCCAACTGTATCTCTCTCTCTTTCTCTTTCTCTCTCTCTCCAACTGTATCTCTCTCTCTCTCTCTCCAACTGTATCTCTCTCTCTCTCTTTCTCTCTTTCTCTCTCTCTCCAACTGTATCTCTCTCTCTTTCTCTCTCTCTCCCTCTCCAACTGTATCTCTCTCTCTCTCTCCCTCTCCAACTGTATCTCTCTCTCTCTCTCCCTCTCCAACTGTATCTCTCTCTCTCTCTCTCTCTCCAACTGTATCTCTCTCTCTCTCTTTCTCTCTTTCTCTCTCTCCAACTGTATCTCTCTCTCTCTCTTTCTCTCTTTCTCTCTCTCTCCAACTGTATCTCTCTCTCTTTCTCTTTCTCTCTCTCTCCAACTGTATATCTCTTTCTTTCTCTCTCTCTTCAACTGTATCTCTCTCTCTCCCTCTCCAACTGTATCTCTCTCTCTCTCTCTCTCTCTCCAACTGTATCTCTCTCTCTCTCCCTCTCCAACTGTATCTCTCTCTCTCTCTCTCCCTCTCCAACTGTATCTCTTTCTTTCTCTCTGGTCTTTCTCTCCCAGGGTTCCCCTCTCCTCTCAGTCCGAGTGTAGCTACACCCTCCACACCCTCCGCCTGCCCATGGGGACCCGCTCGGGGGAGCAATACATCTAGGAGCAGATTTAGCCAGGTTAGTGTGTGTGTGTGTGTGTGTGTGTGCACTTTATTTAACTACATTCATTGGAGATGATGGAGATTGGTGTCATTTCTACTGATTAAATGTGATACTTTAGTTAGCGGATAGCAGTGTTCAGAGGAGCGTTTTTGTCCACATTGCCTGCAGGTGCTGAGTGTTGAACAGCAGAGGGCGCTGTGCCGGCTCACTGCAGTCGTCCGTGGCTTTCTCATACGCAGGCTGCTCAAAACTGACAAGGTCAAACATCTTCGGCAGACTGTGCAGGTTAGACATACACACCTAACGCACATACATACACACACACACACACACACACAGTCACAGTCACACACAATGACATGGCGTTTGTGTGTTTAAAGGATACCCAGGAGTTCATTCGTTCCTTCCAAACTGAGGCCCCTCAGAGAAGAGCCTCCCTCTCTCCACAGGACTTGTCTCTACAGGACAGAGTCCGAGCTCAGGTAACACACACACACACCACACACACCACATCAGTGGGCACCCCCATGTTGATGAGATCATACAGATGATCATATGAGGACTATACAGTTCTGGCCCTATGACTTATGGATTCTCAGCTCCCGGTCATAACACGTTGTGTGTGTTTGTGTGTTTTGCAGCTGCGTGCTGCTCTGGTCATAACACGTTGTGTGTGTTTGTGTGTTTTGCAGCTGCGTGCTGCTCTGGTCATAACACGTTGTGTGTGTGTGTGTGTGTTTTGCAGCTGCGTGCTGCTCTGTTCATGACACGTTGTGTGTGTGTGTGTGTGTTTTGCAGCTGCGTGCTGCTCTGTTCATAACACGTTGTGTGTGTGTGTGTGTGTGTGTTTTGCAGCTGCGTGCTGCTCTGTTCATAACACGTTTTTTGTGTGTGTGTGTGTGTGTGTGTGTGTGTGTTTTGCAGCTGCGTGCTGCTCTGGTCAGAACACGTTGTGTGTGTGTGTGTGTGTGTGTGTGTGTGTGTGTGTGTGTGTTCTGCAGCTGCGTGCTGCTCTGGTCATAACACGTTGTGTGTGTGTGTGTGTGTGTGTGTGTGTGTGTGTTTTGCAGCTGCGTGCTGCTCGGTTTGACATCCACGACATCTTCTTTGAGCTGAGCCCAGAGGAGCGCCTGGCACTGCTGCAGCAGGACCGGGAGCTGCGCACCGAGAGGAAGCTGAGGGAGATGGTACACACACACACACACACACACACACACACACACACACACACACACACACACACACACACACACACACACGCGAACATACACACACACGAACACACACACACACGCGCACACACGCACACACACACACGCATGCGCACACACACGCGCGCACACACACACTTACACACTCACACACACACACTCACACTCACACACACACACACACACACACACACACGAACACACACACACACACACGAACACACACACACACGAACACACACACACACGCGCACACACACACACGCGCACACACACACGCACACGCGCACACACACTTACACACTCACACACACACACACTCACACACTCACACTCACACACGCGCACACACGCGCGCGCACACACACACACACACACACACACACACTCACACACGCGCATGCACACACTCATAGAGATATACACACATACATACAAACACACACACACACACACACACACTCACACACGCGCATGCACACACTCATAGAGATATACACACATACATACAAACACACACACTCACAGAGATACATACATACACACACACACAGAGATATACACACACACACACACACGCGCGCACACACTCGG